>NW_024040374.1:24820873-24970873 GCF_014851395.1 Micropterus salmoides | reverse complement strand
CTAACATGCTGATGTTTCTCAGGTAAAATGTTTACCATGTCTTGGTGTTAAATGTGTTAACATGTTAAGATTTGCTAATTACCACTTCTCCAGCATTTCACTCAAAACCACAAATATGAAGCTAATGGCGCTGCTAGATGAAAAGTCAGAAGATCACCATAGTCAGTAGGATTTATCCTCTGAGCACCATTAATGTCAAATAAAATAAAATAAAAAAATCATGAAAATTTTTTCAAGAACCCATCCAATAGTTGTTGAGATGTTCTAGTCTGGAACAAAGTGGTGAACAGACAGATCGACATTGCTATCCCTATAGCTACACCGCTAGCATGGTGGAAAACGTGACACTGTTGCTGTGAATCAGTCCTGCACGTTTATTTTACGACCTAATACACCCATTTTACCACAATGTGTCTCTGACCATGGACACATTTCTTTCATGTCACGGTATTATCCTCACAGACCAATGCCACTGTCCCAGTGGGACTGAATGATCAATGGATGTGTATATGTTATTAGTATTTAGCGTATATGGTTAGGTTCATTAAGGAACAGAAAGGTGTGCAGGGCTGATTCACTCAAAATTGTCTGCAGCTGAATAAAAAGCAACGTGCACTGATGATGCATACATGTGTAGGGTATATCAAAGAGGGCATATCTGATTTTTTTTAATCATAATCCTTTAGGCCCTAAATGTATTTTGTAGGCTGTGACACAAAACTTAGTGTGTCTTAGGGTGTCTTTAATTTTTCTTTTGCATAATGAACCAGACTTCTATCCGAATGCCACATCAGAATAAACATTTGTCACTGTCCCTGCTGAGTGTTTAAGATGATATGTAGTAGCACTGCTGCTTTTTATGCACCACAGTGTATGAATACAGTGATGAATGCACGAGTTCTTGGAAAATGCGAACAAAGGTGATACCTTCACATAATAATGCACACATTTATACATGACATTCTGCCTGTCTAAGTACTGTCATTGCGTAAAACAAAAAATCTATATGCTAACATGGACAAAGTCATGGACAAAATTGTTGGACCCCAAAGACAAAATTCTAAAAAAAAAAATTAAAAAAAAGTAAGTAGATAAAAATCCTCTATTGTTTTCTCACTAACACAGCTTCATCTCACAAACAAGATAGTTGAATTTCTTGTGGATCTTTAGAAGGGAAGGCGCCGCTGGCGTGGCCCAGAGGCTGCCAGAAACCATTTGATAGTTCTCAGTTTAAAAGGCAGTCCAGTGCTTTCAAGGCTTCCACCTGGGCCGGGTGTGTCACTCAGCTGTGCAGCCTTTTGAACTGCGATCTGCAGAGGCAGAGCACATGATAAAATGCTCACAGGATCTCAGAGCTCTCACCATGAATAGGCCTGATCTCAATAACTCAAGCATGTACTGTATAACTCCGTTTGCACATGATGGTATACAGAGTGAATGAAGCAGCGGGGTTCCCCCTGCGAAGAAAAGCTACTGAATCACTTCCAGCTCGTGCAGTGCTGGTTAGCACCACTTGTGTAGGGGTCAAGCAGCAGGAATTTCCTCTTGAAAGTTCAGTATATTGCAATGATGTCAAGTAATCTGTAGTCTGCCTTTATACAGCACTTAACCTCGTCTGCTCTGGTCCTGGTTACCATCTTGTGGATGATAGTTTACCATCAATTGTGTTTCTTTGACAGTGCAAAGTAAAACAGCTTTGGACTGTCAAGCTTTTGTGGTTTCTTTTAGAGCCCGACCGATATGGGATTTTTAAGACGATGCCGATTTTTGAGGATTTTCTTTTTTTTTTCTCCTATTCAGAGCCACATAACAAGAACAAAGTTTATCCCAAACATTTGTTATGTGTAGTTATCTCGCCAAGAAAACATGACATAATGCAATGTATAAACTTTTTTTATTGTTATGAATAGTACTTGAAAAGTAAAAAGTATAGCTGAAGTGTGTTGCCAAGAGGGGAGTTGCCGAGTGCCTTATGGTCTCTCCGTCTCTGTTTCTTTTTTAATTGTCATTTATCGGCTGTAATAAAGACAAATACCGATTTATCTGCAGTAAGCTCATATCGGCAGGCCGATTTATCGGTCGGGCTCTAGTCCCTTTACACATTGTCACACTGACAATAGAAACAGTGAAGTAAGATTTTCAGAAAGGTGCAGCTAAAATGAGCTTCATATTCAGCACTAATGCCTTATGTAAAAGGGAGGTTTGGCTGATGGTTTATATCTAAGTCCATTAATACCCATCATTTGATCCCCTCTCCTACATGAGAGTCATGTTCTCTGGCAGGCCATTTGAGACGGCGGCATCAAGGCAGCTGTCCTCTGTTACAGATAAACATGGCTCATCTCTCTCAGCTCTCTCTTAGTGCTCTCTCTCTCTCTCTCTCTCACACCATGGGTCTGATAATAAGAGGATAGTGCAAAGCGGAGGGTCTGTCAGTCAACGGGCTGTTTGTTTGCACTGCCATCACAGCCCATCTGATTGTCACGCACATATGTCTTCCGCTTGTAATGAGAGTCAGAATAAAATTTAGCCACAAAAACACTTATTTATCGTGTGTGTGTGTGTGTGTGTGTGTGTGTGTGTGTGTGTGTGTGTGTGTGTGTGTGTGTGTGTGTGTGTGTGTGTGTGTGTGTGTGTGTGTGTGTGTGTGTGTGTGTGTGTGTGTGTGTGGCGAGCTCAGGTGCGCAGTCTGAAATTGGAGCAGGAGCTAGAGAAGAATAAGATCCTCTCTGAAGCGCTGCAGACTCTCGCCACAGAGCACCACGAACTTGAGCAATCCGTCGTCAAGGGATCTTCACCGCGGAGTGCCCTTAGTGAGGATGAGTTCCACGACGCCGTGTCTGGTGAGTTGACTAGTTATCAAACATGCTCAGGAGACGCAGGAGATTCTGTGAAGTGATTCAAGCTCCTACTCACACTCGCTGCTCTGTCATTCACCTATAGGACATTGGAATACTTTTACCTGCCGGTGAATGTCTTTGGTATATTTACCGCTCCTCAGGCGTGACGTAAGCGCAAGTGTTGCCTGGTTGTGTTGAAATAACTTGAAGTCTTTTCAAATGAATGAGTGGTTTTGATGTGAAAAAAAACGCATGGTGTAGTAACATTTCTCTTTTTTTAAATGGGCCACTCTGATGCTTGAGGATTTGTTTTTTTCAAAAACAGAAACTTTTACAGGATTTGTACTTGGTTTTTATTTCTGTACACTTAAACTTCATCAGCAACAACAAAATCCTTTTTCTCATTTGATGCTAATGTCTTGACACCTTATGTAACCAGTCCTATTGATCAAGGGTAGTTAACATGGGAATGCCAAGGTTGAAAAAAATCAATTTAAATGATGAAATATAGACGCATAGGAGATCTGCATTAATTGTCGCAGAGCATGATTGTGAATTTTGTTCGTGAATTATATTTTTTTTCCTTGTGTAAATATCAATCCACAATCAACTCAGATTAAATCATAAAATGAGTAAAAGTAGTATAAATTTACTTAAATACATAAATAGGTTCAACTAAAAGAAGTAAGGTAACACTATACTGATCAATATGAACTTTCCTACATAAACATATGAAATACACAAACTAATAATAAAAAAAAAGACCAAGATGTGTGCAGGACATTTTACAGTAGAAAAAATAAACTTGTCACTGCTCTCTGGTAGACAAACTATGCAATGGCAACACTATTTGTCCATTATCACAGACATATATTTAGCATTTCTGTGCTGCAATGTCTTGTTATTTACCGGCCAACATACTGAACACACCAATACTGAGTAATGTGCATTAGGCTAATATTGGCTGATACATGGGTCTGGCTTATTTATCTGTCTATTTGCTATTACGCATGTGTGGACGCATATTCATATGTACTGGATTAAGTCAATGTTATTATATCCCTCTTTTAATAAACACAATTAGATTTTATGCCCTTCAACAGTTAATTTTACCATTTTCTTCTACTACCAGTTTGAACAGTGACTACAGCTGTGTTCACTCAGAATTGTACTGCTTTTGCCTCTTTTATAAAAATTCTGAGTCAGTTTTAAAAAGTATTTTGCGGTCACACGAATTGTCTTTGTGTCCATCTCGCGTCAGAATCAGACTCTGAGCGCTCCCTGAGCGGCTTTGAAACGGTGGCCAGCCATTCCTTTGAGGAGGACGAGGAGGACGAAGGCTCTGTCATGTTAAGCAGCCCTTGCAGCAGCCCCACCAGCATGTTGCAGGAGGATCACCATGGCGACAAGGATGAGGCTCAACCCAACGGGATCACAAAGCACAGGTCAGCGGTGCTGTATGCCACCACAGTTTCCTAAATGGACCGCTGTGTGCGTGTTTCCACCACTTCCTTTCTTGCTGTAATGTATCCTAGATGCTAGTGTCAGGCAACCTGCTCTGAGAGATCTGTTTTTCTCAATGATGTTTGTTTTTTCATTTTCATGGCCTCCCTCAGGTCTTTCCACTTCATGGTGTGAATAATTTAGAGTCAGGTCCAGCCGAAGGGGGGTGGGGGGGATTGTATTGAAAGAATTGAGCTCTGTGTTGGAGCTGTTAAATATTGATAAGGTCTCAGTCGGTACATGGCGATAATCGGTCTGTAGCATGATCCCATGTTGGCTAATCATTCCAGGCAGCTTTGGAGTGCAGTTCAGACTATTTGGGAATATTTTACATTTAATTATTATGTGAACCCTACAGATTATGTTTTACATGTCTTTTATGCTATATTAATATAAGTATATTATCCAAAATCCAACCTGTAAAACATTTAAGATGACTGTGGCCTGGCTGGTCCCTCCTATCTGCTAGAATCACAAGATAGAAGCACTGCTGACCACCTCTGATGCTCTCTGGGCTTTACAGGCTTTTGTTGTGTATATTCACTTGAATAAGATATGACGCCTGCTGCGATCATATGTCTGGTACATTTACTCTAATGAAAGGTGTATTTTTCAAAGTTAATGCATCATACAGAAGCAATACAACTGTGTGTTAATGTGTGTGTAATTTTAGGACCAGCTTACCTGCACCAATGTTTTCAAGAAATGACTTCAGTATATGGAGTATCCTGAGGAACTGCATTGGAATGGTGAGAATATTATTCATATATCCTTTTTATTAGCCATGAGAGGTTTCTCACTACGTGAAGTGCCTTCTGGTATGACCAATCATGGAGCCTCTAAACACTGTGTCTGTCAGGAGACAGACTGTCAGCCCGTCCCCCTTTTATAAATGTCCCTGGTGACCTACCAGGCATTCTCAAGCATATTTCTTGTCCCCAGGCAAACTACTGTCCTATACATTTTTTTCAGAGAACCGGGGTTAGTTACCCTGGATAACCAAATGTTCATATTCAAACTTCACTTTGTATCTCACTATGGTTGATGTGGCCCACTCCACAATTGCACGCTTTGAAGCCCAATATACGACTTCCAAGAAGGGTCGACACCACAAGCCCTCCCCATGGACTAGCACACAGTTAACATTAAACCGCACTCAGGCCTGAGTGTGCCAGTTAAGGTGCTTTCACATCCAGGCAGTACAATGAAATAAATGTGTGTGGGGATGCCCAACTAGCAGTGGAACAAATGTCACCCACAGAAATGCACTTGAACAGGGCCCATATGGTGGCCATAGTGGAATGAGCACAGAGGCTGACAGGGGCGCTGCTCTTATAATCCAGAATTATAGCCTTCACCACCTACTCACAGGTGCTGGCAAGTCAGAGTTTTCCCTCTGTGAGAAGGGGCCCAACATACAAAAAGCTGGTGAATCCATATCCCGTTATCCTGTGCTCCAGTCAGCTCCAGTGTAGGGCAGCTATAAAAAGACTCGCACTTTAGCCACAAAAGCAGGGTTTGAGCAAGCAGGATGTGTGCACAGACAACACGTGTAGTTCACTTATCCATTTGGCTGAAGTCATTGCCAACAACAGAATAGTTTTGGGAGGGAGCAACCTCAAGTCAGTACACTTCAAGTGCTCAAATGGTAACCCTGAGAGTGTCTCCAAAACAAGTCCCATGAAGGAAGTAAAGGTTTATACGCAGGCCACAGCTGACGGGGCTTCCCTCATAAACCTTGTCAGAGAATTCTGTCCAATTGGCACATTACGACAAGGCAGGCTGAAACCATGGCACACTAACCCTACATCTGACAGAACTTTGAAACGAAATAATGGCTCTATGCTCACACCATCTCTCAAATATGTGCCAGGAGTCATTCTGGGGAAACCCTCACCATTCGACTGAGATGATGTTGTACGTCCACCTGATCTTGTGACAGAAAAGCCCACAAAGAGACAGAATTTATTTCCAAATATATTCTGAGTGGGAAACAAGATGCTCTTCCTGTGATTGACATTGACGCGAAAGCTAAAGGGGCTGCTTAACAGCACACATGTCTCTCCGCTTCCTCCCTGCTGGGATTGCACAGGAGAAAATCCTCCAAATATATGCCAACACTCTGAGACCCATGGCAGGCATGAGATTCAGAGCTGCCTCTACACGCTTGCTGATGTGTGAATGGCAGTCTGATATTCATAGGGTACGCACTGGAAAGTGAACATTTCCTGTGAAGGCTGAATATATGCTTGTGTGAAAATAAGCATCCTGATGTAAGCCAGCCTCTCGGTCGAATTGGGCTAAACAAAGTGTGTGAGCATTCTAAATTTTGGCGCTTATCTGTTGCTGGTAGCAGCTTGCCTCGACTCGCCTCTACTCATCTCGCTTTTGGTTCCCTATCTTCTGTTTTCCATTGCAGATATAGTACCCCCTCAATGTAGCTGGTCATCATTGCGATGCAGCACGAAAAAGACTTGATGTAATCTTTAACACGACACACCCCTCGACCCACACACAGCAACCAAGCACAGGAACGTCTGCACCTCCTCATTTGACCACGCCATGGTTTTGCAGGTTGCGATAATAACGACAAAGTAAAAAAGTACAGAGAGTGTCATTAGTTACTATCTCGCAATCTCTGGCTAAACTATTTAAAAATGGCGGGTTTGTTCAGGACAACCCATCTGGTGCGCTCAATGATGATGCAGTGAATAGTGGCGATTCTCTCTGAACAATGAGTTGTCTGCTGTGTTTTCACGTCACTTTTTGGTATCGCCTCAGCTCGCTTGGAACCTCAATGGAGGTGATACCAAAAACCTACCAAGTTCCAGATTTGCCCAGTGGAAAGACAGAAAAGGTGAGCTGAGCAGGTACCATCCGGTGGAAAAGGGACTTTTGTATGTGCAGAGAAACGTAAATCTAGAACTGGACATAACAAACCTCCTGGCAGTAGAAGCCCAGATTAATTTTCTCCTCCAGCACAATTTGAATTGTCCCTCGGCTTAAGAGAGAAAATGGCTGCTGACACTGGCTGAGGATGGGGGTCCCTCCCCAGGATGGTTAACCCATATTCAGCTCGGCAAGGGCAGGATTTGACGTCCTTAACCTTTCTGCCACCAGCTGTTCCCTTAGAGGATGTGGTGCTAACACCTTGATTGCTAGCAGCAGTTATAACGGACACACAGCTCACCTCGACTTGAAAGTGGTTAGGCTCAGGTAGACATCCACCCCACAATGTGACAACATCAACCTGAACCAACAAAAAGATAAATCAGAAAGTGAAAATGCCGTGTAGGGCACCATGGGAGTTTAGAAAAAAGGGGGACGGGCTGCCCCGTTAACTGAAGATGATTGGTCTGTTTCCTGACAGACCTGGTAGGTTGTTTTGTGAACAGACTATTTTCTCTCTGTAATGAAACCTGGTCCCTCAACTTCTCTTTATGTCTTTTTTAGGAACTCTCCAAGATTACAATGCCAGTGATTTTTAACGAGCCGCTCAGCTTCTTGCAGCGTCTGACAGAGTACATGGAGCACACTTACCTCATCCACCAGGCTAACACCTCCTCAGACTCTATTGAGAGGATGAAGGTAGTACGCTCTGTAACATCCTGCAAATTACTTACATTGCCTTGTGCAGTGCAGCCATATGTAACTGCAGTACACCTTTACCTTTAGAGTTTAGTGTGTATGATTTGGAGTGTGTGTTTGTCTGCTGTTGGCAGTGTGTGGCTGCGTTTGCGGTGTCCGCTGTGGCCTCCCAGTGGGAGCGGACAGGTAAACCCTTCAACCCTCTGCTGGGAGAAACCTATGAACTGGTTAGGTAAGTGGGATTATACAGCACATATTCGACACTAATTATATACTAAATGCATTACCTAAGTTGACGCTTTGATGCTTGCTGTGTCCCTGGTCCTCCCAGAGAGGATTTGGACTTCAGGCTCATATCAGAGCAGGTAAGCCACCACCCCCCAGTCAGCGCCTTCCACGCTGAAGGCCTGAAGGAAGACTTTGTGTTTCATGGATCCATCTACCCTAAACTCAAGTTCTGGGGCAAGAGTGTGGAAGCGGAGCCCAAAGGCATCATCACTCTGGAGCTGCCCAAGTAAGAACATCTAGCTGAAAACACTGATGGTTGTCTCTTTTAATAATCTTTTCTTAAAAACTATTAAAGCATTCAGTTCTTCTTCTTCTTAAAAATACAGTGACCGTTTGGGCACAGATTAGGTCTTTTATGCCAGTAGCAACTAATGTAGCCGCCAGCCGCTAGCCTCAAACAGGGATGGAGAGCAGTTACAGAGGTCTGAGGAGTTCACTTCTTTCTAACTCCACACCCCCACATTGTTTTCATTTTCAAACTTGTAGACTTGAGGCATTTTATCAGACTTTGTGCAGCTCCCTCTGGAGCTATTTTGGAGAGTTCTCCTTTAAGTCATTGTTTTATCTCCAGGTACAATGAAGCCTACACATGGACAAATCCTACATGTTGTGTTCACAACATCATTGTGGGCCAGCTGTGGATTGAGCAGTATGGAAATATGGAGGTGATCAACCACAGGTAAGAGTACAAAAAATTCCACTGTCAGTAAGTGAAATGTACACATGTATTGGACACTGTACTTATTTATTATATAAGATTATAGATAAAAGTTGTGCATATTTATAGTCTGACACAGTTGATATACACATTTTGGGGAAGTTTGATCTACAAGGAAGAAAATGGACAGAACAGATGGGGAAGTTTAGAATGAATCAGCTAGCAGAGTGAGAGGATAATAGTTTCTCCTTTTTTTTCACCCAGAACTGGTGAAAGGTGCTGTCTGAACTTCAAACCATGTGGTCTCTTTGGCAAAGAACTGCACAAGGTTGAAGGGTATATTCTGGATAAAAGGTATGTTTTACACTGATGCCTTCCGAAACATATTCCTTTATGCACCTATATTTTAGAAGAAATATGATTCAATAAGATGTTTAAAAATGCTTCATCAGGAACTGCAAAATTGAGTAGTTTGCCTGGCCAATTTCATGAGCACATTTCTAACTTAAAGTGCGACATCAGACCCCATTATAAAATCAAATCATCATGCAAATGATCAATTAATACCATTTATAATTAACTGCCATCAAAACCAGCTCTTGAAAGAGATGGGCTTCAGTAGAAAATGAAAGTTAAAGACTGAGGAGAAAAGGCTGAAAACATGTCAGCGGTTAAAAAACACAAAAAGAGCAGATGGTTCAATCAAAAATGGAGGACAAGACATTTCTATCAACAGAGCCAATGACTCAACATGAATGACTGGACAGAGGTAGTGTGCATGACCACAACAACCAGACTAAATATGCAACAGTAGATAGTCATACACTCGAAGTGATACGCGGATATACAAACATACTAAATCACATTGAGAGAAGGTATGTAGCAACCAGACAGGCTGATAACAAGCAGAGAGATGAGATCTTTTCAGCACGACCTCTGATGTTGCTTAAGCGAGACAGACTGTGAGCGTGGCCTTGTAGCTTCTTTTCATTTGGCTGCAATGTTTCAGAAATGTACCAGCGTGAAGCCACACATGCTTATTTAGATTATTTTGGAGTTTTTGTCAGCCATCTCAGCTGGTGCACCAGTTTTTATCTGTTTATCTGAAATCATCATCTAGTGTTTGTGCCTAAGGATATGTGTATGTATTCCACAGCAAAAAGAAGCTGTGTGCGCTCTATGGAAAATGGACAGAGTGCCTGTATGTTGTTGACCCTGCTGCATTTGAAGTGCATAAGAAAAATGACAAGAAAGGGGCAGGCGAGAAAAAAGGCAGCAAAGAGGTATGAACTGCTTCCAACTGCACAGCAGGGGATCATACCAGTTTATTGTTGTGATTCAGCCTGTGAATAATGTAATTTGATGAGGAAATAAAAGTATTTTTCAGGGCATGTCAAATAAAATGGGTGTAAAACACTGTAATAATGCATCTGGGAGAGAACATGATTAACATGTAGACTTTTCTTGCATTATTTCTGTTTGACAATTGGGCTGGTTTTCAGGGCTGCAGCGAGGGTCAGGAGGAGGTTCCCTCTCCAGCTGCAGACACTGTGGAGATGATTCCTGGCAGCCAGCTGCTGTGGAGAATCGCACCCAGACCAGCCAACTCTGTCCAGGTGTGATTGATTAATGTACACTATAAGCTTTCATTAGAGCATAGCCTCAAAATCAGGATGTGTTTGCAATGTTCTAATATACCAATTGAGTCTTTTCTTTAATTGCAGATGTACAGCTTCACGTCGTTTGCAATGCAACTAAACGAGCTGCGTAAGGAGATGGAGGGAGCCATTCCTCAGACAGACTGCAGGCTGAGGCCAGACATACGAGCCATGGAGAACGGTGACATCGGTAATGATTGTTCAACATACTGGAGCTGAAAAAAAAAGAATCATCTCACTGCAATCTAAAACTCTACAATGTTATTATAATAGACCTCGCCAGTGAGGAGAAGAAAAGGCTTGAGGAAAAACAGAGAGCTACTCGCAAAAACAACTCCAAATCTGATGAAGAGTGGAAGACGAGGTGAGGCTGTTAGTGAAATTGTACAACTCAAAGTGTTTTCCCCTTTTAATGGCTGTGCTCAACAGGCTTTCATGTAATCATCTAATTTAAGACAACGCCCTTTTTTCCTGATGCATAAAATGGCAATAGTTGATTTTTAAGATTAAAGTGTGAATTTTGGGAAATACACTTATTTGCTTTTTTGTGGAGAGTTGGATAAAAAAATGTCGTTGAATATAAAGCAACAGCCAGCAGCTAGTTAGCTTAGCTTTGCTCAAAAACAGGAAATGGGGAGACACAGCTAGCCAGCGTGTTGTTTTTGCGTTTTAGTTTTTCGTACTGATGTAATAAGTTAATAAAGAGATTTAGAGGTGCTTAAAGGTGGATTTTGTTACCCTTGAACAGCTATTTCTGCTTTCAAGCTATTTCCCTGTTTCCGGTCTTTATGCTAAGCTAAGCTAATCAGCAGCTCACAGTAGAATCATATTTACCATAAAAAGAGTTTTATCAAACTTGTCATCTAACTCTTGTCAAGAAAGCAAAGTGGATTCCCCAAAGGTCTTTCTTTAAGAAAGTGCTAATATTCAGATTATTATATATACCATCATATTACATATATATGTACATCTCTTTCTTTACTGTTTCATACTTTCTTGGTTTGAAATGCTCAAAGCTAAATCTATCTTGTTTTTCTGTCACATCGTCTCTTTGATGTTAAGGAGTCCTGCCCTGGGTCCAAGGTTAGAGCTGCTTGCTGTTTGAAGGATGTGGCTGAAATGTGTGATGTGATCATGTGACCTTGCATTTTCTGTGTTTCCAGACACATCTTATTCTCTAAATTTGAATCACATCTTTTTAACTATGTGATAATCGCTGATGATAGAATCAGTTTAGAGATGATGTGATTGATCCATTCTCCCTTCCCTTCCTGGCACTGGAATCACTCAAACAACACAGGAGTCCTCTCCCCCAAATCATTTCCATCCTTACTTTTATGCAACAAAGATAAAATAATGCAAAGTTAATTTTAGTGAAGGCAAACTATCAAAACTGCCAACTGCCAAGCAAATTACCCATAACCTTATGATAAAGCATGCCATTCCTTCCTTGCTTTCTCTGATTTGTTTGTGATCCACTGGCTAGTGTTGTGTTTGATAGGAGCTCAAACTGAATGCTGATGTGGGTCTGCTATGCTTTCAGGTGGTTTCAGCAGGGGCAAAACCCCCACACCAACTCCCAGGACTGGCTCTTTTCTGGTGGATACTGGGACAGGAAATACAGCCAGCTGCCAGACATTTATTAATGGACATTTCCTGCACAGAGAAATTTGCACCTTACAGTTACAAGTTTGTTTTTTTAATGGAATAGCTACAGGAACTACAAGCAATATGCAAACAGTGTACTTACACTGTGTGGCCTTAATCAACTTTCTGATGGGAAAACTGTGGGGGAAAATGTCCATAATCAATATTGAAAACTTATGAAATGTAAAGATGACAACACGAATTGAACTCTCAGTGACCTCATAATGCTGTTCACATTTCCTCTGGAATCCAAAATCACAAAAGACCTACAAAAACATACAGTATATTTTCTACATCAATATAACACTTATAAGAATTGTCTGGTACTAGTTTTGTTTTGATTGTTTTATTAACTGAATGATGTGTCTGTTGTGCCCAATACTTCATAAGGCACAGCTCTGTAAATTTATTAATATTTTTGCTGAAAATCTTAAATGTGTGTATCATACAGCCTGTCAGACAGACTAAATAAAGTTGATTGGGTCATCTTATGTTGACACTATTGAATTTTAAGGCGTTTTGCCTCAGCATTTAAAGTATTTTATTGAAAACTGAAATAAAACCTTTCCATGTATTCATGTATGTTTTTACCATTTATGTGAAGTAAGCTTGGGATTTTTAGCGAAATCTGAAAATAAAGTGTAATCTGATCTAATCGTTTCTGTAGCAAAGTATTATTATTATTATTTTTTTTTTTTTCACAGTTTCCTAACTTCCAACCTGAAGACTAGATGGTTAGGATGATCCAGTGGACCCCTTATTCCCCAATTTAGAAGATGTGGACTTTGCAGTTGAGTTAGCAGAGCTCTCAGGGAAAAACATTGTAAAAAGATCCTGATGCAATAAGTAACTAAAGTTGTTTTCACAAAATCAAGCACATGAGAGATGGCCTTTTATTTGTGTTTTCATGCTTTCATGTGCAGTTGGAAGTAACATGTAAGGGCTCTCTGATCAGGTGAGAAGCAGAGGAGTAGTGTGCTAAAATGTTAGCGTTTTCTGTGGCTGAAAGAGATATAGAAACTGAAACAGTGTAAATGGGTGATTTGCATGTGAATATAAATCTCTCACAAAGCTATCAATTAAGAGAAAAAAAATAGAAAAAGGGTTGAAAAAAGGCACAGGACAGGAATAATCAGACTTAAGTACAGTTTGAAAGGTACTATTACAGGCACAGACCCCATTTTTTATCTTTTATTCCTCAATATTTAGTAAATGCTATTTTACTTTGCTTCATGCATCCCTTGTGTTACCTTGTCAGTGCAATACTCAAACAGTTGATGATGGTGTACAGAGGAGGAACCCACCCTAAGGTCAATACTGCAGGAACTGAACGTAAGCTACTCACTTTGTTGCTAACTGGCTGTGGATTCGTAATGCATATGCCTCAGCATAAGATTGTGATTCACTTACAATGACATGCCAAGATAAAAAGTAGTTTTGCTGTCACATGGGGAAAAAGAGAAGGTATAGTCAAATGCTAAACTAGGGTACATGTTGAGTAAGATAGCTGTACAATAGAACAATGGAGACGCTAAAAATACAAGTTAAAGGGGTTGGTTGTGTTGAATGAATGTGCAGATTCTAACGGGATAACGCTAATGTTTTAAGATCTTTAATTCTCATGTGTACTGAGGCAGATGTTTTCCGTGTTGCTGAATTTAAAAGATAGAAAATGGAGACTCTTTAGTGTAGTAAGAATGAGGGTATATTTATTTCTTAGTATGTTATCTATTTTTTCCCCAGGACTATTTTGTTGAACAGACACTAATGTGACCTTAAGACTATGTATACTAAGTCAGACTTCTTAGCTGATACGCATTGCTAATTGGGATGTTAATACAGCTGACCATTATAGCTTCCTTGTACATGTGTTTCATTCATCACCCATTTGGTCCTGGTCAAGGTCACAGAGGAAGAAGAGATTAGGAGGGATGGACATGTTATCGGTACATTACAACCCAAACACATATGGACTCACACCTACTTAAGTGTCCAACTCACCTGCTAGGCATTTGTGTGAACTGTGTGAAGACATCAGAGCAAGTGGAGATAACACACATCATAAATGATGGGCTGCTTTTTGATGAGGTGCTGATTGAACTCTGATGAGGGAAAGATGAGGAAGATATGACTGTAATATACAGGAAGGAAACGGTCAGCTGTAACATGAAGGCAGCATTAGCCACAGGAGAAACGAGATACCTCTGCTACCACATACAGAGAGGACTTCACTGAGAGCAGAGTGGGACTAACTGAACACATTACAACAGGTTAAGCACTCCATCTCATGGTCAAAAGTAGAACAGCATATTGATGATGATGACGATGATACTTTATTGTCAGATCCAGTTTAAATTGTTTTCTTGCATCAAAGCAGCTCCATTTGCAACATCACAGAAAAGAGACAAGAGACAACAACACACACATTAACATAACATTATAATCTTAATCTTATAATATTTAAAGGGATAGTAAGCGATTCTGATTTTGGCATGGTATCATAGAGTGCATAAACTAAATTGCTTCATCTGGCCTCATTAAATGTAATACATTTAAAATGACACACAAAATCAGGTTACCTCTTTTTTTAATCTCACCATCTTTTGTAGTTAACAATGCGTAGTGAAACCTGCAATATGAAAGAAAAACAGGTGGCTGAGCCTGAGGCGGTGTCAGATCCTCTCACTGCAGGGGACCGGGGCATGTTCAGTGAATCATTCGCTGAACATTCACAGTGAACATGAGCCTCGCCCCTCTCATGTCTTTTTACGTCTTGAAGTAGGAAGGACTACCAAATATTTTATTAAATAAAATAATACAAAAGTATACCTGCCCCAACATATAGGGTAGGACTTTGTTTTCAGCTTTCAGTTTGCAAACAGTGTTTTTATCCAACTACATTCTCAGCTCACTGACTTATCATTCACCAACGACCGTTCTCAGTTCACTAGTTAACGAGCTGAACTGAACTGTGATTCAGTTCATTTAGTAGGCCTACACAGCAAAGGTCAAGCACTGAACAATTTGGTGAGCAGATCTTTTTAATGAAGTGATTCGAATGATTCACTACACTGAAAAGAACCGCTTTGCCTGTCATTAAAAATCTGTCCCTGTTATCAGGGACTGCTTGCCAGGCGTTGCAACAGTATCTAAGGGGGGTAGAAATTCTAATTTAGTTCTGTGGGTTTCCACAAAGCTTAGGTCTTTGTAATGATGCCAAATGGTCTGTGGGGGTTAAAGAAGTTGATGTGTCACCCAGTAATTACACATCCTTAGACTGCAGGGCATCTATTGATGCTCACAGGGCCAACCACCCTGGATCCTGTCTCAAATGCAACAGGCCTTCCATTAAGCTTCACATTGCGCAAGCAGCCCACAAATGGTGAGGACACGGGGACTTTGCTTCGCTTTGTTGTTCCTGAATGGAGAAAAGGAAAAGCAGAAATATAAGATTCTCACACACACTCACAAAGTGTACACATCTCTCAATTATTCATCTATTAAATATATTTAGCTGTCTTAGCTTTTATTTAATGCCGTTTTACTCACACATTAAATAAAATGGTTTGAAAACAAGACCTGATTCCGGTCAGGGTTATTCCATGACAGCTGATATTCTTTGAAAGATATTCTGTGAAGTGTTTGATGGATTTACCTCCAATGTAAAGTGTATCCAGTGTTGTTGAGTACGAGGGGGACGTGAAGAGGGCAGCTTTCTGTTTAGACATGGAGTCCACCACTAGTTTTACAATTTCATGTTGTTTGTACACTGGAGGATAATAACATGATCATCTCAAATTTGGAGCTACTCATGTATCTCACATATGTAATATATGTAATGTATGTTATGTTGTCAGCATGAAAAGTCATACCTGTGACCACGTGAAATTTTCCATCACAGAGGCTTTCACGAGGAGTCACTGAAACACTGACAGCGCCGTCATTCAAAATGACACCCACCTGGTAAAAGGTCATTAAACTTAATGTTTTTGGTCATTTAAAGCATTTTTAATTGCTCTTTTTTAAATTGCTTTAATTGCATCATTCATTCTGTGTGAAAGGTTTCACCTTGTTTTCCATTAAGAACACATTAAGGCTGGTCTTATGACTTCGAACATGGAAGAGTAGACCTGTCAGGTGTTGAGGACGCAGCTCAAAAGCCAACACAAACTGGGAACCAACAGTGAAGTAATTATCTAAAACAGGAATATTCCTCATTAGATTTTAAAATCAGTGTTTGATGTAACTTGAGCTCACACGCAGGGACATAAAACAATGCACCTGGATCTATAAAATTTGTCAAACCTAAGACAATGTGACCGCCGCCAAAGTATGCCCCGATCTCTGTGAGCCCATCAAAGCAGGGTAAAGTTTTGTGGCTTGCCTCTGGTTCCCCAATTACTTCCTCATTCATTTTGAAATCCCTTATACAACCAATAACACTGTTCGTGGGAACATTGTGTCCCTGAGGGGGGACAAGAAGAGAAGAAAGAAGAGCTTCAATATGTGACATAGCAGTTAAATAAGCAGTCAAACAATGACTGAGGTATGATACCGACTTTTGTGGTTTTGCTTATTGGATCACCTCCCAGATACACAGGGTTGTGCAGGTCTAAAGATGATCCCTCATTGTTAGGCAGATATCCATCTGTCACACGGATCCCATCAACCAGCAGATGAAAAGTGCTTTTCTCCACACTGAGCTCAACCTGCACATACAGACAATCTGTCACACATGTAAAGTGACTCAACACAAGTCAATTGCCCGAAGAACTCAGACAAAGAGATATTAGGTTACTATCACTGTGATCTACAAGACACTGAAATAATAAAACTGTATGTGTTATGAGCATGGAAAGGAAATAACATAACAAAACTTATCACAGTTTAGTAATCATAACTAGGCAGAAAGACCTTTCAGACTTTGGATTTCTCCATTTGTTGTAGCAGTGTCCTACTTCCAGCAGGATAATGCACCATGTCCCAAAGCTTAAATCATCTCAAACTGGTTTCTTGAACATGACAATGACTTCACTGTACTCCAATGGCCTCCACAGTCACCAGTTCTCAATCCAATAGAACACCTTTGGGATGTGGTGGAACGGGAGATTCGTATCATGGATGTGCAGCTGATAAATCTGCAGCAACTTTGTGATACTATTATGTCAATGTGCACTGAAGTCTCTGAGGAATGTTTCCAACACGTTGTTGAAAGTATGCCACGAAGAATTAAGGCAGTTCTGAAGGCAACCTTTTGCCTTGGGTCCAATCCAGTGCTAGCAAGGTGTACCTAATAAAGTGTCCACTGATTGTATGCATTACCCCAAAGATCCAGAATAGCCAATGAAATAGTAATCCAACATTATTAACATTTAACAGCATCTTAGAGCACAAGAGGATGACAGCAATGCAGTGTTTTTCCATGGTTGACTGGTAGGCAAATTTATGCAGTGTAAAATACTATAGGCAAAACAATTGTTTTGTCTACGAACCTTGACAGTTTTCCTGAAGTTGCCCTGCCCCATCTAACAGTACATGTGAAAAAATAGCAAAGCAGCTCTGGAGGGTGTGTGGCTTTACTAAGATAGCCCTAGTCCAGTCAAACCATGCAGCCCTGAATGTCTCCAAACAAACAAAAATGTATCTAAAAAATTAGTTAATGTAGTTTGTTTTCCTTTTTTCTTAAAAAAAAAAATTAAATCGTAAATCAGGTGGGGTGTGAAAAAATTGGAGATTTTATTTTTAGGCCATATTGTCCAGCCCTAATGGGTGAGATTTTTGTTTCAAAGCAAATCATCTGGAAAAATGTAAAACTTACTGACTTCACAGACCTTCAGCACTAGCATTTACTTATCTTAGCTAACTGCAGCTGATAAATTATGTGAGAGACATATATCTGCAGACAAAATCCACAGTCATCAAAATACAAGGTTATTTTTGTTTGGTCTTGTGTGTAATAAAAATTTTTTTAGTGATAAATCTGCCACTGTTATCACTGTGAACTGCACATGTGCTGTGCAAGAACTGAAAGCCTGACAGGTTTAGCGACAGTAACTATGAGGACGGGGCTTAGGGAATGGTCACGTACTCTGTGCCAGTTCCCCTCGTTGCTCTTCTGCTTGTGCTGGATGATTCTGTTTTGCCCAAGAGACATCTTGATCTTGCCATTGGCCATGTACAGAGCCAGCAGGGGGACACCTCCTCTCCCCGCTACATGGAGGATCAGCCCTTTGGATGACTTGGTCTTGATGTCAAGAGAAAAGTGAGGCCTGGGACACAAGAGGAGTGCAACAGTGAAGTTACTGTTCTTATGAATTAATGAAAAGATGAAAAGTTGGATGGTTGTACAACTGAATTAAAGCTACAATGTAAGATTTGGGCAGAATTTAATAAAAAATTAACTAACATGATCAACAGATCAATGTGAATAGAAAAGTATCAGATCTGACGTGAAGTCAAGGACGTCTATTTATTGTGTTGCAGGGATATGTAAGTTAGCATGCTAACCAGCTAGCACTGTCCTGTCCTGTGTTGTAATACCACTTTGTATCTCAAGAGGAGATAGTAGGACTGCACAATTAATTTAATTGCAATTGTTATCATGATGTCATCCTGTGCAATTACATAACCGCAAAAAGGGTGCAATTTACTAAACAAAAATAGTGTGCTGTGCATGACACTCTGGTCTCTTTCTGCACTGCAGTCTGCTCATTATCTCCACCCACACCGGGCTCTCACATATGCCCCTAAAAACAGATATGTGCGAACCAGAAAAATTATCTATTATTATTAATCTATTATTATTAGCAGTGTGCAAGTAACATTAAAGGCAAATCCCTACGGAAACCCCCTGCCCCTAATTGTTTATAACATAGTCGGACAGGCCACCGGAGCCTCATGAGATGCGAGATGCGTCGTAAGCAGCTGAAGAGGTAAGAAAGAAGACAATATTACATGAAATCAAAATGAATATAGTAATTAAAAAATTATTATACAGACAGAGTACTATTAAATTGACATAATATTTTGTATTTAGTGTTATGATATTCTACAAATACACTCATTTATAGTAGTAGACTACCTCCTCCAGGTTGTGGATAGAGCCTCTGCAGTGGAGATTTAGCCAGAGCCAGGATGCCATTGTGCCAATACTTCTTCTATCTGCCTCTTCCTGAGAGCAACACACTGGCTTTGTTCTGCCTTACATCTGTTTTACTAAGGTTATTGTTGGAAATATTGTTCGGTAATCTTGTTTACATAAAGTGTGGCATGGATTGTGTTGGTGCTGCTGGTGCATCAGGGATGCACAAGTCACACACGCCACAAACCGCAATGCATCAATCACAGTAGAATTTTCTGTGAAAAGCTGTTTTGGAATGAAAAAAACCTTCTTCTTACTCTTGTTAACTTTGTTTGTGCATTTTCCTTGATAATCAAGCAAGTAGACTCATGTTACTATTTGTTCCATTATATCGCAAACGCAAATTGCAATATCACTATGACTTTTTCTCCAAATCGTACAGCCCTAGGCAATAGCCTCAGGGTGGCTGTGGCCCAGGAGATAGAGCGGGTTGGCCATTAATCGGGAAGTCGGCGGTTCAATCCCTGGCTCCCCCGGTTGTACAGTACCCGAATTGCCCCTGTCGGCTATTCTGCCAATGTATGAGTGAGTGTGAATGTTAGTTTCCGTTTGAGCACTTAGGCTCAGTGTATGAATGTGTGTGACGGGTGGATGTAGTGTAAAAGCGCTTTGAGTGGTCAAAAAGACAAGACAGGTACTATACAAGTACAGAGCATTTACATTTAGTATACTGTAGCTCAGGCCTTTTTCTGGAGTCTGAATTTGACAGGAAGAAGAAGAGTAGTCTTAATTCTTACACAGTGTACCTTTAATGAATAAATTAAAAAGGGGAGGTTTTTATTTGACATACGAAAAGGGATACCAAATCAAAACCATACCATTTCTCAACAACACTGTCAAATTCCCACATCTTCAGTAAAGAATAAGGTATTTTTATTGTTCAATACAAAACTACCATTACCTATAATTAAGGTCCTGTTGTGGCATGGTGTAACTGAGCCAGCTGTGCCCCTCAAAGAGCTGGTATTCACCACGGTGTGCTCGCCACTGTCTACACTGGCTGCCTGCTGGAACCTGAATCTGACAAAACAGCAGAGAAATGGCCTGCATCACTATCTAATTATCGAAGCAAAAGGAGAATTATTATGGTGCTGTAGAAATAATGGCTTGCTGTGCTCACAGGTGTGTGTTTCTGGGGCCTTTTCATCACAGGTGCTGGTAAAAGCTTGGTGTGTGGTAGGGAATAGAGACTACACTGGCCAAGGACTACATCTCCCGTTAGTGAATATGAGCTTAAATCAGCAGGTATAAAGCCTTGCTCAATCCTGTGTCAGATTAGAATTTGATAAACATAAATTTATGTCATCTATATCAGAAGAGGTGTGGCATTAAAAAATATGAACAAATGTCAAATGTTACCAAACCTGCTTGTATAAAGGTTAGCAATGCAGCCTGAGAATTTCCCTCCTTGCGCATTTTGATCCACTGGCCTGATATGAGGTGATGGTCCCTGAATCACTTTTACATTATCAATGCTGAGCTCCAACCTGAGAAAATAAAAAACAGATTCAGTAATGTGCTGTTTTTAAATTTCAATAAGGATAAACTTGTCAACAAATAGAGGACACATATTACCCTGTTGGCATCTTAACTGCAGACAAGTAGTGCCAGCTTCCATCACTATACCTTTTATCTGACCTCAAGGTATCATTACCACTAATAAATACTGCATAGCCATCAGCCAGGGACAGCTGGAAGTCACGGACAGAGGTGGAGTCCTGCAGAAGATAAAATAATACTAATAAAGTAATCTTTAGCTTTTGATTCTGTTTTAAAACTGGATGTGAGGCATACAGGGTTTACCTGAGAGCTGCTCCCAAGAAGAGTACCATGTCTGTCTGTGCTCCTGAAGCCCAGAGACACTTTGAGCAGCTGTTCACCCCCGACAGACAGGGAATCAACAGACAGAGCTGAGTACAACGTAGCTGCACGAACGCCCTAAACGAGCCAGAAACACACTCTTTAGATTCCTATGTCTGAAGTCCATTATCTTAATTACTTACTTTAAAGCAAAACCTTTGACATAAAAAAATACACATTCTTCCCTTTGCAAATGAAAAGTTGAATTCATAAGTAATAAACATGACTTTGCTCAAATCAAGGGCTTTATTGCTACAGCTTTACTTGATCTGGTATGACCAGTAGCTTCTGGTGGCAAATGTTAGAAAACCTTTGAAGGAGATTGCTTTGTAACTCATTTAACAGTCATTTTGCTGACTTTGTGATTCTCCTCTACTTAGCATGCCACATAAAAACATTTCAATGGATCTATTCAAACTCAAGTTCAAATTTATTTATATGGCACATTTAAAAACAACCCTTGTTGTTAAGTTACTTAAAAATTGATGATCCTGTGATGGATATTTCAGGGCAGTGTTCATGTCATATGCACGAAACTTAGCAAACCGTGTATCCTGGTTATCTACTTTTAGCAGTTTACCAGTAGTGAGATTGGACATCCTTCGCTGACACCAATTGTCCTGTTGTATGTAACGATCTCAGCGTCTGCTGTGAGGTGATCCACACATCCTCTCAATGGTGGAGCTGTGATGTTGTGTCTGATATTCAAAGGCAAACATTGACAGAAGACAGTACAAAAGGCTATTGAGCTAAAGCTGTAAATGTTGTTCTGTTTTGTTACCTCTGTCGGAGCAGTGCTGGTACACCCCCGATGTAATAACTCATGTAGTTTGTTTGATTGTGATCTGTGGAGATCTGCTTTGATCCATAGTGCACAATAAAGACATCTGCAATAGTGATTGCAAAGTGTTTGTCCTGAGACAGGACACATAATTGTAGTAAAACATTAAAAAATGGAACAGAAACATGAATTCAGAAATGTTGCACTGCTTGATGTTCATTTTGTAAAGTTACTCTTTTTAAATCAGCTTACGGATAGAGACACTTTTTCGGCACTCTGAACTCTGAGCTCTTGATCTGCTTGCTGTCCTTGAAGCACCAGGAAGCCTCTCTCCATGAACACACAGAAAAAAGACTCCTGTAACAGATAAAACACAAAATCTATCATGTTTAGTACCAGAGACATATGTAGCCAGTTCAGTGTTCCTCCACTCTTTTTGTATTTAATTTTCTATTTGTGGAGCATAAAGTTGTCAGTAAGTGTTGACTGGTGCTTCTACAAATCTGTTCAACTCAATTAGAAACATCATACATCATTTCCAATGTAGAACAGCAAGGCGTTTGTCTCTCGAATGTTTGTGTGAAATTTAAACAGTCTTCTTTTTATCTTGTCCGGCTCCTTTATGAATGCCATTCGGTAACCTGTTCCATCATAATAATCAGACACCTCTGACTGAGGAATCCTGAAAATATAAAGAATAATTTAATCATTATTTGACCACTAGTAGTCATTGTAACAACAGACGGTGTAACTTTTTGAAATGCTTACATCACAGGTGGCTGCTTTGCGTCCATATTGACTGCACGCTTGTAGTTGTACAGACAAAGAGGATTGTCATTGAGGTAGGAGAGTTTCATTCCTCCTCTGAACTTGGGGTAATGCAGCTCCACTGGAGGCTACAAGAATCAAAAGAAGAGGGACTGAAAATACAAAGCATCTAAATCAAGGAAAAGATAGGCTTGTTTACTGGGTGAGGGCTTGGGCTTTTGGATGTTGTGTTGTACCTGAGACTTTTCAATTCACACTGGGTTCCAATTGAAATAAACTAAAGCCTTCACTGAAAGATTTTTTTTCTGTTTCTACCAATGTGAAAATCATATACACACAGGCATATAAAATAATAGCAGTGACTGGTTACCGTAAAGTCCTGAGGATAGCCACCCACGTAGAAAACAACATTGTTTGGATCCAGTTCGAGGATGCCGGACATTGTGTTTGGAAGGTTACGTTTAGGAGAGACCCTGATGGGCTTCTGTGATTTGAAGTTCTGTGTGATGTTAACTTCAGCATCTTGGTAAACTCTGGAGGAATTGTAGACACACAGATAATCTGTTAGTTACACTTATTGGAGGAGGAATGTCCGGTATTTTCCATGTAGAAACTTTTAGGTAGAAAATTCATGTTAATTTTCCAAACTTCTGTATGGATCACCTGTGGAAGATAACCCTGTCAAAGTCTGAGGAGTTCACATTGGTGGTTGTTGTTATTTGGCTGGTTTCCACCTCATGGACAACTCCACCCAACTTGTAAACACAAACCAACACATTTCTCCTGATAGCCATCCCAATGTAGTCTCCAGAAGCCTGAAAAGGAAAGAGTATTGCAAAAGAATAGAAATAATTTTGGCATTCAAAATCACTATCATACAATCTGTATCTTAGGAAGGCACACTCACCTCCCTGTTGCCCAGGTACAAAACAAAGAAGCTAGCATCTCTGTGTTTGTCCTGACGTCGCATACGTCTGTAGTCAACCTCGGAGGGATTGTTTTGATGGCGGTTGAGAAGCAAATCAACAGCTGTAAATGCTTTTATGTCTTCAAGGTTTCTCGGAGGATGAAGCTCCACGTGACCCTTTCCGTTGAAAGTGGTGACAACTGAGAGCTGTGAGAAAATCAGAAAGGGTAGAGATGACTGGTGTATTTAACTTGGTTTTAGCAAGCTAACAAACTAACAGTGATTGCAGTTAGTGCGATTGTACGGTGACCAGAGAAGTTGAACAAACTAGTTTGTCCCTGTTTCAAGCTGGGTATCCCAAGTCCTGATATCTGTAAAACACTAAAATTCTCGTGCATTCTGGGTTGGTTTTATTGATATACAGATGTATTTAGGGTGGGACTCTTATCAAATATGTAAAGTTTGGAACTGATCTGAGCATGTACACTGAAGTAACAATTTACTGTTTCATGGTGTATCATCAATATTTGACACCACGGAAAAGCCTTTCAACCAAAAATCACAGTTTGCTTAACTTTTCATCATTAATGAATGAGAGAATTTTTAAATCGTTCAGATTAATTCTGCAGAAGGAGTTCTTGAAGTATGGAGACTATAAATGACCAAGGCTTTTTTGTGTGTCTTGGGATGATACATGTGCAACAAAAGCTCCTTGCATCTAGGTCAAACAGGGTGCGGGGCTGCTTCACTAAAGGGTCACCTCCTGGTGCCAGTAGGTGGCGTTATGAGCATGAGTGAATATGGCCTGTAGATGTATTCTGGGTGTGACCCTTATCAAACATGAGAAATTTGGTACAGATCTGATCATGTACAGTAAAGTTACAACAATTGCCTTTTTCATGGCGAAGCATCAAACTTCGCCGCAACACCCGTTACTCGAAAACTCCCAAGCTTCACAACATTACATTATTTCTTAAGGCTCTCCTGAGAATGTGTGTGTCCAGGTGTGTTTGGCCAACCTGCTAAAACTTTACTTTGGCAACTTTGGAAACACTTCCTGTTGCGAGTAGGTGGTGCTATGACTTTGAGTAAATGGTGGCATTGTTCAGGGTGGGACTCTTATCCAAGATGTAAAATTTAGTGCAGTTTTAGGAATGTACACTGAAGTTAAACAACTTCTTGTTTTGTGGTGAATCATCAATTTTCGACGGCATGCTACGGATACACCCATCAACGGAAACTCACAGATAGCACAATTTTTCATCGTCAATGCTTTTAGATTGCACAGCAGAAATTTCAAGCCGATTGGACTAATTCTGTAGGAGGAGTTTGTTAAAGTTCTGATTGTGTAAATCGCTAAAAATGACCATTAAATCCAAAATGGCTGACTTCCTGTTGGGTGTCGGGAATCACTCCAAGAGGCTTTTTTGTACTTCGGGACATGATAATTGAGAAATTTTGTACATTTCTCTTAAACATGGCCTGGGGGCTGCTTTTAATGGGGGCGCTAGGGAGTCAATCAATCAAACAGTCAATCATTGTGTTGTTCTCAAACCTGATTTTAGCCTACGAGTCATAGGCAAGCGTTGCTTACAGCTCATTCTGACAGAATGTCAGTATGCTAAAGGTTAGTTTAGAAGAAGGCTTACTCCTTCCTTTGTAAAGGACCTGGCAATGCTGCGTTCATGGTGTCCATGGTGTTGAACAGTGTGCTCTGTAATGGTGTACTAAGCGCTGAAATAATTGTCCCCCAACCTGATGAAAACATGTAAATGTGCATGAACATGAGGTGCACTTAACGGTTCTGGTTTGGGGATTTGAAAATATGGTCACCTTATGTTATTGTCAATGTTAAAGGATAAGTTAAACCTGCAATAACATACTGAAATATTATCTTTTAGTTGAAAAAGCAAACTTGTTAGCAAACAGTTGCCTATTTACACATCCAGCAGACACATATTCATTTGGAGTCGTGTTTCAGTGTTACATGAGGAATACAAGTTATATTCAGCCTCTAGATGCTAAGTTTGCCATTAGTAGCAGGGAAGGTAACGTTTTTGTTGAAAACAGCTGCCTGCTGTGACTGAAAACCACACCTCCTCACCCAGAATGGTGAGTGTGAACTAAAACACAATAAGCTCGGTAGAGCTGAGGGAAAAAGCAGAGTCAGGTGATAATTAACAGTGGATAAACACACATGCCTTTGGTGTAAGAGATGTGGGTTCAATTCACACTGTGAGACATCCACCAGTGTCCCTGGTCAAAACACTTAACCCCTAGTTGCTCCAGAGGCGTGTGGCCTAGCTTACAGTTGCTATGTGTACATAGCAACTGTAAGTCAATTTGGATAAAAGCGTCAGCTAACTGACTAATTATAATTATAATTATTATTATTATAATTCTCTGTTGGTTCATCACTAAGACCGGCCCATTTTGCGAGTAGTAATTTGATCTTTTGTATAGAAATATTGATTATAGCAGCTTTAAATCAAAGCTGGCAGGCAGGATACTTTACCCTATTAACAAAGTTTCTTGTCTCCACTATCACATCCTTGATTCTCCTGATGCTTTCTGTCATGTTGGCACTAGTAAACGCCTTCACACTGAGAGCCTCAACTTCAGTGATTTTGTCTTTCCACACAGGGAGGGATTTGTTCAAGTTCTTCACTGAACAGATACAGAAAAAAACACATCAAACTATAAAATGGTTATATTCCAGCTGCAAGATGATGTTCTATTAATTTAAATAGTCTAAAAATAGGAACAAAAGTGTAATACTAGAAGAAGGTGGCTGTTTTCTACCATTAAATACTCACATGTCTGGTCTGCATCAGTCAACATATTGTCTATATCCAAACTGACATTGGTTAAATCTATTCTCTCCACATCCTGGCTGATATTTCTCAGTCTCTCTGTTATGTTACTGACTGTGGAGTTTGATGAAGAGGCAACGGTTTTTGCAGACTCTATCAGGACTTCTGTGTCATCTGAAATTAAAAAGCTGTTATGATCTACTGTGACGCAGGTACAGTGCATAATTATATGTTTCCTCTGAAACAAATGTCAAGCAATCCACCGACCTCTTTTGATCTTTTTGATGTCATCGCTGACGGTTGAGATGCTCATTCTCAGTGATTCTCCTTTATCCTTTTGCTTATTCACACGATCTTTGAGGACATTCACTGTATGTGACATGACCGTTCAAAAGAAATTGTAAGGCTTTTCACTTTTGTGCATTCAAAATGAATCAAATGTATCTGGCTTGTTACAAATGATGTTGTTTACGCACTTTTAAGATCACTCTGAGTCTCATTGGCTTCTATCCATGAACAAGTTGAATTATCTTTGATTCCTTCAGCCCTGTTGACCAGGCCTCCCTCTTCCACATCCTAATTAATAGTAACAGAAGCATATTCATATTATTGATAAGCCTTACCTTTACTAAACATTCATGTTTCCATCAAACATTAGCACATAGCACCCGAGTTACCTTTAAGGCTTGATCAGCAGCTACTCTGGACTGATTTGCTGCCATGTCTGCCTTTTCTATGGCATTTATGATGCTGTTGTAAGTTCCTACACCCTGGACACCCAGGACACTGAGCAGGCCAGTGCTGTTAGTAGCATCATGAAGCAATCTGCAATTACATCCAACATGGTGTATTAATGCACAGTTGTCTTCAGTGTTAATCTAAATTATGTGGATCCCTTCTCTTTCCTCTGCTTCACACTCACTGTTGAAATTCTGCTGCCACTCTGTCAAGCTCCTCTGCATGCTCCTCAGCATTAGTTACAATATCCACCCTTGCCATAATTTGGAAGATGCTATAGAGCTCCAGCTTGGCACCATCCAGCTGAGCTGCACAATTCTCAAATTCCTGCAATTTACACACAATAAACTCAGTTTGCAGGCTCCAAAACTTGTCTTGTGGAATCCCGGTGGTAAAAGATGCCTGCTTACTTTTTTAATTTCCTCAAGCATCAAAAAGATGTCGGTAATATTCTTTAGCAGATCTTTAGTCATTTCATTTTTAGTCACAGGTAGGAGCGTACTTTGTTCGCTCGCCAGCTGAGTGTGAAGGTGCTGGCAAATGATAAACGAAGATAGGTGAAAACATCTGTGTGACACTACAATGTATGATGTGACTAATGCCAGCTGTGTTTCATGTCACCTCCAGATGTTGTAGCATAGTACGACTGTTCAGGTGTAGGCCCAGTGTCCTGTTAACTCTGTCCTCTGCGTCTGACAGCAGATCAGCCACTTCCATCAGAGAAGAGTCTGCAGGCTGATTTAATACAGCTTGGCTGGTTTTCACAGCAACTGTCATGTTGTTCCTGATAATGTCCAACACTGTGGAGAACGCAGACATTGGATTTTTCATGTTGACGCAATCTACATTGTTACATTGATGTTTATTTTAGGCTCCTCAACAACCAGAGCTGCATACAACAGTAAAACAACATTTTTTGAATATTTGTGGCCCTTTTATTCATTGGTTTAATTGTTATGCATTTGCATTTCCTTGCCAAAAGTTAGATGACAGAATCAACACCACTCTGTTCCATCAATATGAGGCTACAGCTAGCTGCCATTTAGCTTAGCTTAGCTTAGCGTAAAGACTGGTAATAGCTAGCCCAGTGTTCTAACGATATATGCTGCCCTATCCAAAAATGCTACCTTATATGTTCCCTCTTCCAATCCCATAAAGTTATAACTCTCACAGTATTATGACTTCTTCTGTTTTTTGGTTATAGCCTAACATCATTTCAGGGGTAGCGTATTCTGATTAATTCTGACTAATATCCCCTATCAAATAATGCTCCCACTACAGGATCATTTTATATTGCACCACTACTCACTCCATGTGTACTGTAAGGAGATGGGGAGCATGTTGAAATACAATATTATGCCATCTTTATTTAAGATATCAGGTGTAGCGCATTCTGATAGACTAATAATGATTTTTTTTTGTTGCACAGGTTTCGGGGCGTGGAAACAGACCATGCTTGTGGGTCATACGCATGCACAGAACCACTAAGTAGCACATCTTGATAGGTAGCATAAATTGACAGAACACCGGCTCTGTCCGAATATATATGTCGTGCTTGTTCTCTTCCCGAAGTCACAGATACCTGGCAACTTCACGGTGATGTCAAGACTTCAGGTAGTCACCGGCCAAGAAGTAGTCTATGCCCCGTAACAGAGCAACATGTTGTTTTTGCACTGTTATGATAAAACAAACGAGACATGATGAGTTCATTAGTGAGCTGTGGGAGGTGCTGTTAGATTTTGTTGGCTTTGGACGGAGCCAGACTGTTTTCCCCTTTTCCTTGTCTTTGTGCTGAGCTAAGATAACCACATCCTGGCTCCACTTTCATAGTACAGACATGAGAGTGGTGTTGATCTTCTCATCTAACTCTCAAAAGACAGTGAACATACATATTTCCCAAAATGTCAGACTATCTAGATCTAGGAGAAAGTTTATTTTCCTGAATTAAAGTGCCAAAGTGCCATTTTGTTGTTAATCAAACCCAGCAGATATGTGATAAACAAACCATCTGTGTTTGTTAGTGGTTGCAGTATCAAAGATTGGAGAGTTGTGAAAGTGGCCTGTCCTCTGTGAAGTGCCTCCTACTTCACAAAGGGAGTGGAACTAGCCTCTGCACCAGTCGATCCAGAAACAGAACACAAGCTCTATGCCAGAAATTCCCCAACAAGTAGATGAAAAAAATCTCACATCTCTGTGCCTCCTCCCGCTCTCTCCCGGCTTTGCCTCTCTGAACAAAGCAGCTTCTTTCTCTTATTTCCTGCATGATGCGCTGACCCTCCTCCATCATCCTGGCTTTGTTGTTTTCAGAGAGAGTAACTGACGCTCCAGGTTTCACCTCAGTTAGTTGCTTTATCAAATCTGACAAACCACAATAACAGAGACACTGCTGTTAATGACACACCTGTTGCTAATGCTCACTTTGACTTCAATCATTCAGTCCCACAAAGTCTTGGACAGGAGCGGCAGGAATGATCTGCTGGTCTCGGCGCAGTCAGAGATTTATAAAGTAAAGGATACTTGCTTATGCTTAACAATATATTTTCTGTCTTCTGTTAATGTGAGACTGTTATTTGAGACAGCTTTCCTTATGGTTTTAAAACACATACTGATTTACCTTGTATTGCTGTGGGGAGAGCTTCAGCTTCAGAGAAAAGCTCCTCTGCCTTTAAATTTGTTCCATTCACACTCTGCAAGACCATCCCCAGATCTGATACAGTTTCAAGTGTCTGGAAAGGTGATACTAATTATTTATACTCTGCACTAAAAAGAGAGCCCGTAAAGCTCAGCAGCAGGTTTCAGATGACATTGTTTTATGGTTTGTTGTTTTCTGACTTATGTGATGTAATCAGTTTATAATAATATCTCCTGCAGTATTCAAACAATAATTCTCTTTACAATTTCATGAAGTTGTAATTATCCTCCTAAACTCCTGATGGAGATTCAGTTTGATTAACTGAGGGAAATTCACTCCGGGTACCTCATCAGTCAGATGACTCCAGTCATCTCCGACATCATCCACATCTGCTTCCAGCTGTTCAACCTTTGGATCCAGGCATTTCACAGCAGTGTTGTACCTGCCAACCAGAGTCTGCAAAACAGGGGATGTGTACTCTGAACATGGAGAAAAATTGTTGTGTGATATGAATATAACAGAAGTTCAGGGATGTTTTTATTTTGGCAAACTCTAGAAAATGTTTAAAGGACAGTTCATAACTACACACGCAGACACCTGAAACCTGCATTAACTGCACCTTCGTTTCAGAGATGTTAGCCTCCAGGTGGTTCAGCCCGGAGGGTGAACTGGGGCCATTAGTGACATTCTGCAGCTGCTGCTTCAGCAAAGCCAGAGCATCGTCCATCCTTTCCAAGTCCACTGGTAAGGCGACAGAGCAGCTGTCACATTCTGTCAGTGAAAACAAGCAGAGGATAAAACACAAAATATGTTCAGTTCACTTGACAGACTGTGTTTTTTTAGGCACCTCTTGGTGTCAAAACGTAACAGGAATTTTCAACATAAACTCACCATGGCAGTGATCACCACAACTGCTGTCAGCAGATGTGATGCACTCTGTTAAAAGGAAATATTATTAGTGGATCTCATCACATTGAGGTCGGTTTACTAGCCAGGAGACGTTCTACTCAGCCTGTCATAACAGATATATGATGTCTTCTGTAGTTCTGTCAGCTCGGGCTGAGAGAGTTTATACCAGAGAGCCTGCATTACAAACTCGAGCATGGAGATAATGTGGGTATATAGTACATATGTGTGCTCATCATGTAATCCATCAAAACATAATTACTGTAAGAAATTATTGTAAGGAATGACTCTCAATTAGTTATAAACACATTCAGTATATTAGGAAAACTGATTATGACTTTCTGTTTAATTGAAATCCATTTCTGTTAAACTTTTAGTTGTCTGTTGTGTGAAAATGTATATCTACCTCCAGTTAGAGAGTCACAAATGTTCAAGGTGCCGTCCTTACAGTTGCAGGGCTTGCAGCTGCCTCCATGCGCCATTGGATTGCCGTAGAAACCAAACGCACATCTTAAAGATAGTAGCAACAAGAAGGAATGTTTGCTTTTGAGCTTCCCTTTTTTTTTTTTATCAGACCTATTTTATGTGCTAAAATAAATTGTGTGACTTGTAGCAGTGGGCAATTCATATTAGGATGCAAAATTTTGGTGCACTGACAATAATCTTGCAATATAAACAATGCTTCTTGAACAACAGACGCACCTCTCACATCTGGCTCCACTGTAACCGTGTTTACACAAGCATTCTACCACCACTGCGCCAATGTCCAGACAGGCCAGAGCAAAACTACAGAGAGAAGGAATGAGATCTTCATTCTGATGCAGAGCAACAATCAGTGGAGCTTGGTGGAGCTGGGTAATAAAAAGTGACTGACTTGTTGTATGGAAACGGGCATGGACAGGCACGGCAGGTCCTGTGGGCTGCGTTTCCATAGTAACCCTCTTCACACCATTCACAGTGGTCCCCGGTGGTGTTGAACTGACAGTTCTGGAGGTCAGTTAGATGAAACACAACATGAACGTGTTTTGCGTATAGTTGGCCCCAAAATGCCCCAACCTTTATGATGCGAATCAACAATTGAACAAATGCCAGTGTGTGTGTGTGTGGGTGTGTGTGTGTGTGTGTGTGTGTACACCAACCACACAGTTCCCTGTATGCACATCACACTCATTGGAGAGTCCATTGCAGCTACATGGCACACACTGACCCCGGTGTGGCCCAGCCTGTACTCTGTAGAAGCCAGAGCTGCACTTCTGTCCAGACATAGAGAGCTGAGCAGTGGACTGTGGGACATCAACACCACTGAGCTACTTTGGAGAAACCTGTTATCACTAAGTAATCACGCTGAAAAGTGATTAACTGCAAGAGCATGTGAACTTATTTTTATTAATTGCATGCATATCAGATGCATTTGTCACTAAGAAAATAAATTGTCTCCACTGGTCGGAGTTGTAAATCAGGGTGTGACATGTAGAGAGAAAAGTACTGAAGAGAGGGTGTTAGAAAAGGACATTTACAAGAACAACTTGTACCCTGATGAAGAGTCGAGTATCTGGCATTGAGCTTGGGATACCATAAAAATATGATTTATTCCTGAGACATAATGACATGCATGTCTGATAGTGATAGTGATGTTCTCTAAAGCTTTACATGCTCACATGTCAGAATAAAATAAATCTTCTGAAAGGGAACGCTTTCAAGTGTAACGCTGATTTCTTGACCTTGTTCACACCACAGCAAAAAAAGTGTAAAACAAATGTGTAAAAACTGTAATGTGCAACAGGAAACCCAACAAAGAGCTGCATTACCTGAGTGATAGCACCTGCTGTCTGGTTGCTGAAGGAGGGATCACAGAACCTTTTTGTGCTGTGTGCCTTCTCATGGATCTGTCTGTCATGCCTATACTTTGAATGTGTCTCAGCAGAGGGACAGACCGGATCAAAGCAAAGCAAAAACGACCAAACAACACTGCAAAGCAAACATATATTATGCTGCATTATAAGTTGCTCAGAAAGCCATGTGAGTTTAGCAGTGAAATATCCCCTCTCTCTCTCTCTCTCTCTCTCTCTCTCTCTCTCAGAGAGTGCCTCCTCCTCCTGCCAGGTAAACCCTGGAACAGTCGAACCTTTGAGCTTTTTATGTGAGACACATGAAGAAGGAAACAGTAAGTGCGGATGAGTGACAGCTAGAGCACACTTAGGCTCAAAGTTCAATGAGGTGTGGTGGCATGTGCAGGTATTAAGGTCTTTGGGAAGTGGTGGAGCATGTATGTGAACTATGCTTGGTTGAACAGAGCAAGTAACAAATACACTTGAAAGAAAATGATTAGCACTTTATTACACAGTCAAGAGGTTAAAACATTTCAGTTGATCCAGTAAGTAACTGATAAAATATTGCTTATAATGGTAGAAAATAACTGAAACATTTATTAGCATTGAAAATACAAAGCACCATTTTATTTATTCTGTCTAAAACAGACACAAGTTGAGGCCACCAGGCTCAGATTTAAATTATAATGCATGTCCCCCACCCACACCCCCACCACCCTTTTATCCCCCCCCCCTCTCTCAATATGTAATTTCTGGTCAGTACAAAAAGTGTTGCTGTAACAAACTGTGAAATTCACAAGCAGGGGATTTACTTTTCTTTGGTATAGTCTACAAAATCAATGGCAATGAATAATTATAACTTATCTACTTTACTGTAGCAAGACTATGGCACAACAGCCACTGCAGCTGCAAGTAACAGTTAAGGCCTGGTCACGCCAGAAAGTGCCACAGCAAAATGAATCCACAAGTCTTTGTGAAGTATTTGCTTCTTGAAGCTTGGTGCAGGGCTAGTTGATGTACGTCTGTAGCCGGCGAGCTAACTGCTAACACCCTCAACAGCCAGGAACAGACTGGTGCTAGTCAGTCACAATAGCTATAGGAGCTTCTTTCTATTTTCTCTGTACCATTTTCTCCCCACTTCCCAGGGCTGTTCATCATTTCAGTCAATAAATAGTTTTATTGAAGAGGGAAATATGAGTGCACATTCACAGTGTCCTCATGAGCAAAACCACTAAAGATTCCATTAAAATAATTGATTTCACCACTTAATTCTTTTGCTTTAATGCTGGTGTGCCCTGACCTTTATGAGATAATGCTTAATGCTGAACTGTTTAGCATTTAGCTAAAATGCTAAGCTAATGTAGCAAGTGGGGAGCGGTCATACATTTTGCTAACATTAGTCAAAATTAGCCACCAAGAAAGGTTGTGAAGTAGTATATAAAATACAGTAGTGTATTTTATTACTTACAAATGCAACTTTTTATTTGTAAGTGAAGGATTGTGTTATTACTTCTGTCCAAAGATACATAGTCTCACTTGAATGACTTAAATTGCGGTTGTTCATATTTTTGAGTTACACCAATAAAACTTGTAGTATGTATACTACGTCCATGAGAGAAGTAATGTGTTTACTGTAAAAGGCTGAAGAGTCAGTAAGGTTCAGCGGAAGGTTCAGATAATAGGACAGGAGAGCTGTAGAGGTGATACAGGCTACATCAGCAATGACTGATGTTGTTTTCTGAGACCCACTGACAGTCCAGCGGAAGAGTTTATCATTAACACTCGACTGAGGCATCTTATTATCATCATAGAATAGGGTACAAGGCATAACTCGCGATGCCACAAGTGTTTCTGCCATCTCGGACCATTCGCATGTAGCCGCTTTCACCCCAACTGGAACCCCAACTAAAAAGAAAAAACAGCGTTTCAAGTTAAAACAAAATACAAGAAACAGTTGCTATGTAACATAAAATATAATGTTCAACAAGTTTTTTTCTGACCTGTTTTTGATGATCCAGTAGTCTTGGCCTCCTTCAGAGCCGTAGCCAACCAGCAGCACTGCGTGACTCAGATTGTTAGGGTTACAGTTGGGCTCATTGTATATTCCTGCAAAGGAAATTTCCACCTGCATTAGTTGATTGTTTGGCCACTTGAGGTTAACAAGCTGTCATATTATCTTTCAATTTGGGATGGCAAACTTGTTAGCAAACAGCTGCTTATCATCCAGTAGATACAGAGCAACATTATCATTCATTTATTATATCCAATATTCACTCCATTATCATCTGTTTTGCTCTGTACCAACTCCTGAGGGAAATATCTGGCTCTTTAGCTGCTAAATGCTCCAACATGTTCACCAGCTAATTGCTAACTGTGTCTGTTTTGTTGTTTGGTACTGGACAGGTAGCGTGGGTTTACACTTCAGCTGCCTGCTGCAGCTGGAGACAAAGTTGATGAACAAAACTGTAAAGATGCAGACCAAAACAGTGAGCTGAAAGACACAAAAAAGCTCCATAAAGCTAAGGTTAACTGTAGAGACAGTGCAGTCTTATTTTAATTGCTGACATAATGATTAACTAGAAGGAGTATTATTAGACAATTAACCTGAGCTGTAGAACAGGAAGCTTGAATGATCTGCATCAATGGCTACTGTGATTGGACCGATAGTTGCCACAGCATCAGCCAGAGCCTGCTCATCTCCTTTGGGTATGAACCTATAGTCTTTGATATGAGCAACTGCAAGTCTGCTGTCGTAGTAACAGGGCTGGGTATCCTGTCGAGAGAAATACAGAGTTAAAAGTTACCGGCGGACTAGACACAGAATAATTATTAACAGTTGTAACTGTTCTGATGGAGGCGGAGCCAGCCGGTTGAGCCTCACCACCGAGGTGTATGGGTAGGTGTTTGTCGCCTGCAGCCCGTTGCTGACCACGTAGTTGTAGGCGTTGGCCATCCAGGCACCATTGCAGCCATAGGTCCCGTAATCTCTGGAGCAGTCCACCAGGTTTTGTTCACTAAGAGATACAAGTTGACCTGTCTTCTTGTATATTTGTCCCTCAATAGCTCCCGTAGTGCTGAAGGCCCAGCATGAGCCACAGTAACCCTATCAATAACACACAGTAGATTTGAAGATGTTCACGATTCAGTCTGGATAAAAACACACTAAAAGTGAATTTAGGAATTTCTTACCTGGTCTTTCACCTCAGTAACGTAACCCATGTTCCTGTAGTCGACAAACAAAGAGTCTAACTTTTGAGCATTGTGACGCAGCCTTCGGGCAGAGACAGCCTTCCCTCGCTTCACGAACTGGGCATTAATCATCGCACCTTGCAAAACCTGGTATTCTTGTCTTGTCTACATATGGAGAAAACGGCAATTAATGGTTTTACAGGGGGCTATGGCTTGAATATTTCATTGCGGGGAGCAGTAACCTTCTGGACAGAGCCAGGCTTGCTGTTTCCTCCTCTTTCCAATCTTTATGCTAAGCTAAGCTAACTGGCTGCTGACTGAACGGGCAGATATGAGAGATGTGTCAGCCTTCTGATCTAACTCTTCAAAAATGTTAAACTATTCCTGTGTGAGTCTAAGACCTCATCAGCAACTTTTTTTATCTGCTTTATAAAGTAATTTAACAATAAAACAATCACCAAACTACAGTACAATAGTAGTATGCTTAGCATCTGTAAGTTTGAATAGTTGTCACTTAATGAATACATTATAATGTAATAATGTTGTTTTTGTATTAAATATATACATTTGGATTTGTATTGAAAATACAGAAAACATTTAGAAGTTTTTACTGTTTGCAATTATCAATAATTTAGTCAATAATTTTTAAACTTATGTTTGTTAAAGCTATGAAAGCTTTATATTTACTCATTATAGCCTTGAACTGCAGCTTTGTGTGACTTTGATTTAAGTTTGTAGGCTGTGGAGCTTTTAACAAAGAGAAGATAACAGTAGTCTTTACCAGGTCTCCATATTTATTCATGCTCATGGTGAACGGCCTCATCCCCATGAAAAACCCTTGATTATTCTGTTCAATCATCTGTTTGTTCTGCTCCCAGATGGCCTTCCTTTGCATGTCGTCCTGCACGATAACACAAACACACCACAGAATCAGAGCATATATGCACTTACTGTTGGTGTTTGCATTATTGCTCTGGAGTCAGTCTCACCATGTCATCGTAGGATATGCCATGGCTGCTCTTCCAGATCTCCCACTCGGTCAGGACCGCCTCATCTGAGTCTGACGCCACGTGCTGTGGGCCGCACAGCAGGACAGAGAGCAGAGCTGCCCTCAGCAGAAAGCTGGCCTGCTGCACTGCAAGGACAAGAGCATCACAGTGGGGTCAATCCTTTTGTTTGTACCTACATTAAAATTGTATTATTATCAATTTAATACATTAACTCAAGTGCTGTACTTAAACAGTTTTAGGTACTTGTACTTTACTTGAGTGTTTCGATTTTCTATGACTTTACACTTCTAGTCCACTACATTTCAGAAGTAAAATAAATAACTTAAGTTACATGGCAGATTCAGATTAAAAAATAATACAAAGCATGAGTGTTTAAGGGTTAATAGAAGAGAGGACTTCATTGATCCAAGAGAGGAAATTTACATGCTACCCAGAAGTGTATAATATATATTAAAATGACCACCCAGCATCAAAAATGGGCCATTCTGCATCATGAGTACTTTTACTTTTGGTACTTTTCTTCAGTAAAATTTTAAATGCAGGACTTTTACTTGTAACTGAGTATTTCTACACTATGGTAGTGCAAGTTTTACTTCCACCACTGCTTGCCACAATAAGACTTTTACTGAACAAACCTAAATGCCATCAAATAGCCTACTTCTAAATTCATGCCTGATGACATTTAATGAAACTAAGCAACTTGCATTTTTAAATGCAAGATGTCTTTAAAATAAAAGGTACGCATTCAGGTTTCAGTAATTTTTTGTAAGACTACTCTCCATATGAAATAAAAAGCACCGGCCAGCCTACCTGCATGGATGCGAGTCTGTTTTGTTTCCATGGTCTGACAGTGACTCTGGACAGTCACACAGCAGCAGACTCACTACCAACCTTCCTTATATATGCTGGCAACAAGTACATGTTTCCACTATACTTTACCAAATCCCTAAATCACAAAAAACACTTATGCCAGCACCTTAGAGGGACATTAGTCAACAAAAATAAGATGCTTTCCCTGCTCCTCCTCGGTGATTCCTCTATTATCATTTAGAGAGAGCTAAAGCTGCAATATTGTAAATCCTTCAAATACCAGTTTATAATTGACCATAACACCTGACATCAAACTTTCCAGAAGAAGTACACAGACCACTTAGTTAAGTAAAGGTTTCAGTACATTCATGCGAAAATACTCCATTACAAGTAGAAGTCCTGCATTTAAAATCCTACTTAAGTAAAAATGTATCAGTCAAATAAAATAAGTATTCATTCTGCAGAAAGGTGAACCCTGTTATTGTTAGACTATTATACATTACATTAGTAGACTGTTAATACTGATGCATCAATGTGTAAACAGCATTTTACTGGTGTAGCTTTGCTTTTTTTGTGAAAAATTGTGTGGATTGGATAAGATTTGAAATTAAACCATCTGAGATGTTGAAAGGGGAAATGTTTCTTTGGTGGCTCTGCTTACAAGTCATAGAAAAGGGGTGCAAATTACACACTGACTTTTTATAAGCAGTCACAAGCCAAAAAAGCTGGCACCGCTGGTGTAATATAAAACAATGCAGTGCATTTTATAATTTTTTTTATGTAATTAATTTTAGCTGAAAGGTATCTAGTAACTAAATCAGTCAGATGAATGTAGTGGAGTAAATAGTACAACATTTGTGGAGTACAAGTAGAAAGTAGCATAAAATGGAAATGCTCAAGTACAGTACAAGTACCTGAAAATTGTACATTAAAGCAGTACTTGAGTAAATAGATTTAGTTGCTTTCCACGACTGTTGTTACTGATGGATTTATGCATGAACAGTGTTTTCCTAGAGTAGCATGTCACAGTGGACCTAATTTTAGCTACTTCATATACTGTTAGGTAGTACAGTAGTTCTAAGCCTAAGGGTTCGGGCCCCTCCAAAAGGTCATAAAGCACATCTGTGGGGTCGTGAGATGATTACTGGGACAGAAAACAAAGAGTTCTGCTACACATTTCTTCTTCAACTTTTTTTTAACTTTTGCATTTTATGTGAAATAATGGATCACTTGACACCTTTGGACCTTGAACTGTTAATTCGTTGAAACTATCTTTTATCTAAGTTTAGAGAGGTAAATCTATCTTTGGTGGAACCACTAAATACGCAAGAGCTTGTTAAAGGTTAAATCAGGCACTGTAAGGAGTCACAAACCAAATATGTTATGCACCACTGGTTTAATCTTTAACAACGTGTCATATTTTATAAGTGTATTGTTCAATATCTGTTCATTTTAAGAATTTATGTCCATAGGGTATGTAGAGAAGTGGGATAAGGGTACACTGATTATCTGAAGTAGCCTATAATAACGATAGATATACTCCAGTACAGCAATTAATAAAATAACTGGATATAGGTAGTAACCTCTTGAATCATTACAGTAATCTGCTTTTTGCAACTATTTTATAACGAGCCGAAACGGTGGTTACATTATCAGAGGTTTATTTAATGTAAAATCTTAATCTGTAAAGTCATATTTTTCTCTGAGACGTAGAAGAGTAGAAGTATAAAGGAGCACAATACATCAAAATTACACTAAAGCTCAGTGGGTAAATGTACTTAGTCACTCCCCACCACTGTTCAAAGCTGTACCCATCCACCCGGCTTTACGCAGATAACATTTGTGTGCGCGTGCAGCAGCGCCCTCCAGCGGCCCGCCGCGTGCCTCCGTGCAGCACTGACTGCAGAGGATGAGCCCAGCTGACTTGTCTCTCCGGCTGTTATTATGTCCGCGAACGGGCGCCGCCAACACCCAAACACAGTGCGGTAAAACCGGCGAGAGGCGCTCAGCATCGTCTCTAATCAGTGACTGCGCAGGAAGAACCATGAGTCACGAATGAGGTCTGCAGGATGTCTTTTAAGGTAAACCAATCTTTTCCATCCGTCAGCCTGGAGGGCCTCCATGAGAAAACAGAATACACCTGCTTCCTCTTGAAGTGCACACTTATTCATTTTCAGAGTCTATTTAATTATAAAAGAAACCGGTGCGAGCTGGAATTATATCGGACTTTAATGCGATCATACAGTCTAGCTTTGTGTACGTGCGCGTGCGGGTACAATAGGTGTCATTTGGCCTGTGTTCCTTCTTAAATTTCACACATTTACCTGTATAGTATGCACGTGTGTGTGCGCGTGTGCATGCGCTGTTTGATGCAAAAACTCAATTCAAATCCCTAAAGTCTGTGAGAGGAAAGGAGTGTAAGTGTGATTGTTTGATTATTGATCAGTTAGCTCACCTGCTTGATGACTCAACTGTCATTCATACTTAGACACTTCACTTATAAATGTGTACACCTACAAATGACAGTGTGCTGTTATTTTCAGAGTGTGCTCTACTGTCAGAGTGCATAATACGATAATGGTGGTTTAAGGTGAGTGGCTGTTGTGTGTATTTACTCTCCAGAAGGAAACACCCCTGGCTAATGCTGTGTTTTGGGCAGCGAGGAAAGGGAACTTGGCTCTACTTCAGCTGCTGCTCAACAGCGGGCGCGTGGACGCAGACTGCAGAGACAGTGTACGGACGCTGCATGTCCTGGCTGCTCAGCTGCACGCTTTAACCATAACCCACCTGTGGTAGGAAGACAGAGAGCTTCAAGCCTTACCTCTGTGGTGCATGTGTGTGTGTGTGTGTACCATCATAATGTCACCCCCAGTTTGTTTTATTATTGTTTCTCATCATAATAAAAAGTGAGGGCTTCATGTGTTAAATCTGCAGACTTTAGCAGTTTCATCAGTTTCATACTGTCCAGGAAGGCATTCCAATAAAACTCCTAATTTATTGGTGCCATGTTCCTTTTCAGTATGGAACGACAGCGCTGATGGTGGCGTCATACAGTGGCCACTATGAATGTGTCAAAGACCTTATCATGCAAGGAGCCGACATCAACTACCAGAGAGAGGTAGGATGGGAAAATAACTTGCTAGCCCATATAAATAATATAATAGCCTACTATAAGTCACAGTGAATCTGGAGTCTTGTAGTCACTTGGGGTTACCAGGTAACCAGATCTAACAGAAGTCACTGCTCCCGGCCAAGAAATAGTCCAAACATAACCACCTATAAACCACAAATTGTTGTTTTTACACTTCATGTTTTTCCAGGATTAAACAAATTGAATATAACATGTTAATTAGTGAGCTTTAGAGCTGCTGATAGGTAGATTGTTTCCACCTCCTGTTTCCAGACTTTGTGCTAAGCTAACTTCCTGCTGGCTGACATAGGAGACTTCAGGAAGTCACTGCTCCCGGCCAACAAATGCTCCAGGACATGATCCCTGAAAAACATCAAATTATTGTTTTTACACTTACACAAACCTATTGTACGGATTAAACCATACCTGCCAACATTTAGGTTTCAAAATACCTAGTTTTTTTCGCCATAAGTTCGCTGGCCCTTCTGCCTCTGCAGAGAGCAGCTGCGCACCACTAAAATGTGGGTTGCAGTGACAGATGGGCTGAAATTGTATGTAGTGTGTGGATTGTGTTTCATCAGACAAAACTTGGATCTGTGTGTGACAATTGTTCATAATAAATTTTGAGGGCCATGCAAATTACAGGAGTTTACCAGGAGAAATAACAAAACGGGAGGGCACCAGGAGACTTCCTTGAAATACCAGACAAACCTGGACTGTTGTCGGTAATTGATTGAACAAACAAGTTTCCTGTCTTTGTGCTAAGCTAAGCTAATTTAGCTCACAGAGCAAAGAGTGGTACCAATCTTCTCATCTAACTCTTGGCAACAAAAGCAAAGAAGTGCAGTCCCCAAAATTACAAACTAATCCTTTAGATAAAGCTTCTGTAATGGTAGCTTTATGTTTGAAAAGTTTGGCATTAAGAAAACACATCTGCACACATATATCAGAGTTTTGCGGTTGAGAATAAGAAACAATCGGCAACATAGAAAGCAAAATCTACCGGAAAGAATTTCCAGACAGCTGCTAAAGACTCTTGAACAAGGCCTTTAATTGACTATTTTTATTCTACATCTCAAATAGATACAAACATGGACGGCTGTTGATTTCAAAATGAAAAACAACTATCTTTTTTTTATCCTTTCCAGACAGGTTCTACTGCCCTGTTCTTCGCCTCCCAGCAGGGTCACAATGACATTGTGAAACTCCTCTTTGAATTCGGTGCCTCCACTGAATTCCAGACAAAGGTATGAGGCAGGGCACAATCATGTGTGCCACAGTCTTTCTAATTCTGCTATGATGCTATCATCTCAGACTTAGAGTGTTTCGTATAGAGATAAGGAGACAAAAATGATGCACACTCTGCCAGTCAGGCTGCTTTTTACACCTCTGGAGGCTTTAGTGACGTTCCCTCTGCAGCATGTAACACACAGTGGTGACTATCAACTGTTCCCCCGGCTTTGCTTGTTTTCCTTGTGTGTTTTTGTGGCAGGACGGTGGCACAGCTCTCACTGTCGCCTCGCAGCACGGACACTCCAAGGTGGTGGACACCCTGTTGAAGAATGGAGCCAATGTTCATGACCAGCTGAACGTGAGCCCCTTTATGTTGTCTTTTTTTTTTTTTTACCTGTCTCCTCTCATCGTCAGTGCCTCTGTCTGTCGGGAACATGACTGTTAGTTGCACACAATGCCCCGGCAGCTGGAATCCAGCCTCTCAGGTTTCTGCAGACTGCTGAGTCAGACACAACTGACATTTGGCAGGATTAGTGTCTGTCCTTTGGGCAGGGCAAAACAACCTGACAGCACAAACATACATTTATAACATATTAGTAATATAGTAACACTTTTCTGCTTAGTTGGAAGCTTTTCTGTCATTGTTACAGATCTTGCAGAAAATGATTAATGTGCGTGAATGAGATGATATCTTTATGTTTCAGGATGGTGCCACCTCTCTGTTTCTTGCTGCCCAGGAGGGCCATGTGACTGTGATTCGTCAGCTGCTTTCATCTGGTGCCAAGGTTAACCAAGTGAGGGAGGTAATGCCCTCACCTCTTTAGTTTTTTTAAGGGATTTAAAGGCCACAGTCACAGAGTCTCTGTCTCTTTAGCTCACAGCTCCTCTTTGATATATTGATTGATCCCTCCAGGTTATCTCGTGCCTGCAGTGACCCTAATTTCATCTTTCTCTTCACCTCCACCATCTTATGTCCTTCATCCCTGTGTTCTCCAGGATGGCACTGCCCCCCTGTGGATGGCAGCTCAGATGGGTCACAGTGAGGTGGTGAAGGTGCTACTCTTACGTGGTGCAGATCGGGATGCTGACAGACATGTATGTAGTTCTTTTGGAATTAATAAAGCATATAAAAGTGTACAGTACATTAAGGGATTGTTGACTGGCAGATTCCAAAGTGTCAAGAACATTTGGACACAACAGGCTCGTGTGCTTACACCCTCTTACACTCAGAATATCTCAAAGTTTGAACATATACAATGACAAATGAGCACACGTTATCTGCTGATGAGGGCCATGTGATATGGTCGAAAGCCTCAGAGAAACTGAGTAAGAGGACCTCAAGAGGACATTGTTTCATTGAACAATTGTATGCTTTCTCTGCTGTCTGTCTAGGATGGATCAACAGCGTTATTCAAAGCAGCTTTTAAGGGACACAACAGCGTCGTCGAGGAACTTCTCAAGTTTTCTCCTTCACTTGGCCTTCTCAAGGTAGAGGATGCTGCCATGGGCATTTTGGGAAATATGCTTACATGTCTTGCCGAGAGTTAAATGAGGGAAGATCGATACCTTGGCATACAATAAGTCTCCAGGAAGTAACTGCTTCCAGCCAAGAAATAGTCTGGCACATAAGCCCCTGTAAAACCTCAAAGTGCTGTTTTTACACTTCCATTTTTTTTGTACAGATTAAACAAACACAATAGATTTGACATGTTAATAAGTGAGAATTTTGTTTTTTACCTTTGGACAGAGCCAAGCTAGCTACACTGAACAAAATTATGAACGCAACACTTTTGTTTTTGCCCCCGTTCATCATGAGCTGAACTCAAAGATCTAAGACTATATATACAAAAAGCCTCATGATGAATGGGGGCAAAAACAAAAGTGTTGCGTTCATAATTTTGTTCAGTATATTTCCCCCTCTTTCAATGCTAAGCTAAGCTGACTAGCTGTTGGCTCTGTCAATTTATCGTACTGACAGGTTTCAATCTTTTTATATGAGGAAGAAAGGGAATATGCGTATTTCCCAAATGATCGAACTATTCCTCTAATACTAACACTGCAGCACTGGATAAAGCACAGGTTAAGTCAACAACTGGAGAATACAACACGTATTATGCAATTAGCATTATGAATATCTTTATTTGTTGCCTCCAGAACGGCTCTACTGCCCTTCATGCAGCTGTTATGGGTGGAGATGTTCGGACTGTTCTGCTGCTGCTCGGGGCCAACGCAGACCCCACACTACCCAACAAGGTAAGGTACTTAGATTTGAAAGATTAGTTGATAAACCGACAGAACATAAGTAGATCACTTCGGCTTGTAGACCTTTTCTCATGTGTGTTTTGCAGAATAATGAACTCCCTGCAGATCTTACAAAGAACGATCGCATCCTAAAGGTTTTACATCCAAAAATCTTAAATGGAGGCAGCTGATGACAACCCAGACTCCTGCCTTCATGCCTGCCTGTACCACACTGATGATATGTACTGAGGGGCAAATCTGCTCACCTACAACATGTACTGTACATGGTGCTTGCTTTTGATTGAGGCTGAAACTAAGCTGTCATATGTTGAATAAACCTGGATAAAATCTAGAGCAACAATGTGCGACCAAAATGCATTTATCTGCCATGTGCATCTCCTTTCCGCCATTGTTCTACAGTATATGCATTTATTTTTGTTTACCCCAGGTGTTGTAAGATTTCTAGATATTTTGCACACGTTTTATTTGCCTTTTTAATAGATGTAATAAACTGTAAATTTGTTATTCAATCCATAAGTGGCAATGTGCATGTTTATTTAATGTATGAGGATCAAGACATTTTATTTTCAAGACATAGATTTTTAAAAGTAGTGTAATAGTATTTTAAGAAATTAAGCAGATATTACATATGGTATACATGTAACTCAGATATATATTACTACAATAACTTTGATTGACTGAAATATCTATTCACCAGCTGATGAAGTAGCCAAGAACATTGTCACGTGATCATCGCGGAAGTGACAGTCAAGTTTTTGTTGATGCGGAAGAGAGCAGAACTTCTTTGAGGATGTTTTGCGATTGCTGTATAATGAAATATAAGTAGCAAGTAACAGCCAAAAAGAAAGGTAAAGTGTTAGCGGCTTTACAGTTTTACCGGAAACAACAGACTTAAGATTGAACGACATCTCAAAACCTAATGGCTGGTGGTAATTTACAGGTGAGTGACAAAGTTTTACTGAGCTACCTGGTTACATAATGCGGTGTCACCAGAAGAGAACAGTTCGAGCTTTAGTAACTTTAAATGGCTAATTCAGCGTTTAAAACCATGTACGTTTAAAAAGAAAGTCTGTACCGGGGTTTGTACGAAATAACTACGCTAATGGTTTCATTATTAGTTATTAAGTAATACTTATGGATTAGTTACAAGTTAATTATAACAATCGGGTTGCCAGGTTTTGAAAAATACCTTTGATGTTTCCTTTTTTATAGTGGTGGAAAGTAACCAAGTAGCTATGTTTTCTCTTCCTTAAGTAAAACTTTGTTGTACTCTGTGGTCTGTACTTAAGTAGCCTATTTACATTTTATGCTACTTACGCTTCTACTCCACTAGCTACATTTCAGATGGACATATTGTTGTTTTTAACTCCACTACATTTAAATTAAATACACTGCATTGTTAAAATGAAACCCGTGGTATACAGCCCTTTTTAGCTTGCAACCATAGACTGTATAAAGAAGCTGTGTTTCCTTGGGGTTCCTCCTGTTTTAGATGTCACTGAGTAGTTGGCTGTTCCACCAAAGAGTCATTTCCCCCCTTAATTTCTCAGATGATTTGAATAACCCAAAGCGCCCAAATTAACCAATATTTAACTTATAAAACAAAGATTAGAGGAAAGTTTAAAACATTTCATAGAAATTTGTGTAGGCCTACCAGAACTTTGTTTTTCTTGTTTTCTCTCCTATCAATCATCTCACAGCCCCTCAGATTTATCTTATGAGAGTAGAAGGGGGCACGACCCCTAAGTTGGGAACCACTGGACTAACCTAACTAACTATGTAAAAGTAATTAAAACTAGCTCCACCTGGACCAGCTATAGTAGTAAAATGTTACATTTATCCCTCTGTATTGACAATCTAATATACAATAATGCGTTATGCTTTTACTTGACTTACGTACATTTTGCTGATAATACGTCTGTACCTTTACTTTTCAATAGAGGACTTTTACTTATAACGGATATTTTTACTGTGTTTGGTACTTTTATTTTAGTAAATCAGACTACCTTTTCCACCACTCCCCTTTTACTACAACTTCCTGATAAAGCACCCTCTATGAAAGCTTTATATGTTGTGGGTATTAGCCTTATTAATAGTTAATAAATCAATTACTAACCACTGAGTATTAATTACAGTATTAATTTACAGAATCAAAGCACTGTTACCAAATAGAAAGCACAAACAGCAGGCAAAAGGATTTTTCACAACCTGTCAACCCAAAAGTTGTTTGTATTATTTCTACAAACTACAAAGCATATGTAAATTAGTTATTAAACAATAATAAACACAGTATTTACTAATCATTTTAAAGGGTGTTACAAGTACAAGATGGTTTCCTAAATTCTTCTTTTTCATGTTGTCTGTCGTTCTCAGAAAGCTATAGATTTGGCCACCAAAGCTGCAGAGGAGGACAAAGCCAAAAACTACGAAGAGGCCCTCCGATTATATCAGCATGCAGTGCAATACTTCCTTCATGTTGTCAAGTGTAAGGAGCTGGACTTATGACTCCTCACCATATTGCTTGTTGTTTAAACTGCCCCATCTATTCAACACTGCACAATGAGCTAAGCTGCTTACTGTGTTGCAGATGAGGCCCAGGGTGATCGAGCGGCGCAGAGCATCAGGGCCAAGTGTGCGGACTACCTGGACAGAGCTGAGCAGCTGAAGGAGTATCTGAGGAAGAAGGAGAAGAGTCCTCCGGCCAAACCTGTCAAAGTGTCCCAGTCGGATGACAAAGGGTGAGACTGACCGAAATTCAATCCAACACAAAACTGAAAAAAACTACTTAGTATTAATGACTGGCTGAGATCCATTTAAACCCACATAAATAGTAATTTATTATTGGATACGCTAAACTCAAGAGTTGTTGAAATGTTTTCCTCCCAAATAGATTTAACATTTTTGCATGTTGACCGAATGTTGAATGAACAGTGTCTCCATTTTCTCTATTATTAGTCTTTTTCAGGAACTGTCCTAAGAATTTGCTCTTTCTTATCAATCTCTTTCTACGAAATTACTAGGAAACTCTGGGATCTGTAAAATCAAGTTGCTGCATAGCCCTAAAAAGCACAAATCACTGTTCAATGAAGTGTCAGTAAATCACGATGTGGCCTGTTGTCATTTAATTTCAGGAATGAAAGTGGCGACGACGCAGAGAAAAAGAAGTTTGAAAATCAACTCTCAGGTGAATGACATGATGCAGCAGTAAACTATTATGAGCAAAACATCATTATCATTGTGTGACAATTCAGAAAATAATGAATGCTTCAATCTATAAAGTGCCAATCAAACACGTTTCTCCTACAGGTGCTATTGTCATGGAAAAGCCAAATATTAAGTGGAACGATGTAGCTGGACTTGAGGGGGCCAAAGAAGCCTTAAAAGAAGCTGTGATCCTGCCCATCAAATTCCCTCATCTGTTCACAGGTACTGAAAACAAGAGCAACAACTTGAAACATCCTGAAAATGAATAGTATTTAATAATATGGCATCTGTTTGTGTAGGAAAGCGAACTCCTTGGCGGGGAATCCTTCTGTTTGGCCCTCCAGGAACAGGGAAATCCTACCTGGCCAAGGCAGTAGCCACAGAAGCAAACAACTCCACCTTCTTCTCCATCTCCTCATCCGACCTTGTGTCCAAGTGGCTGGGGGAAAGCGAGAAGTGAGGCCCAGGTTCTTTCCGTGATGATAAAACTGGGAATATGATAAATGGACACTAAACATGTATTTTTTTTCTCTACCCTCCGCCCCCCTCCAGGTTGGTGAAGAGCCTGTTCACTTTAGCCCGAGAACACAAGCCTTCTATCATTTTCATCGACGAGATCGACTCCCTGTGCGGCTCCAGGAGCGAGAACGAGAGTGAAGCAGCGCGCAGAATAAAGACAGAGTTCCTCGTCCAGATGCAGGGTGAGCAGGAAGGGATAACCTGAAAATCTGCAATAAAATTTGAATAGCCGTGTGTTCATGAAGTGTGAGCGATGTCCTTTTCCTCTCAGGTGTTGGGAATGATAATGATGGAATCCTGGTCCTGGGAGCCACAAATATACCGTGGACACTGGACTCAGCCATCAGGAGACGGTAAACATGGTGAACAATACTGCTAGACATCAACATGTTAGCATTGTCATTGTGAGCATGTTAGCATGCAGACTAGAGCACGACCGATATGAGATTTTTAAGACGGTATATGAGCTTATATTCTTTTTTTTTTTTTTTTTTTTCAGAAACACATAACATAAAGATTATCCCTAACATTTGTTATGAGACCTCACCAAGATAACATAACATAATGCAGTTTAACAATAAAATTTTTATTATTGTTATAAATAGTACTTAAAAAGTAAAAAAATACAGCTGATAATAGGTGCGTTTGACTTAAGGTGATGCAAGCTGGACTTAAAATAAGGGATGCTGGTTAGAAATTTTGTCTGACTTTCACTGGCGCTGCAAAACTTCACCATGTCACATGTCTTTAAAACCTTGCGGGAACAAGGCGGCTGCAGTTCTCTAAGTCCGGCGACTGCAGTTGCTTTTCACCAGCTGCACAAAGTTGGAACCACCTTTTGCCTGATCTGACAAATGCAGCAAGATCAGCATTTGTTCTTATCTCACAGTAAACTCACGCAGGTAGAATGTGTCCGACTTGACGGCAGTGTTTTTATACCCCGCCCCTGCCCCAACCTTCTTATTGAGTAGATCCCTCAGATGTGGTCTTAAACTAGTTTTAGTCATACCTGTCATGTTACATACAGTCACAATGTCTTACACAACAACTCGTCTTCAGATGTTCACTCATCTCATGCTGCTGGAAAAGAGCAAAGTACTCACAAAACATTTCAGCTTCACAGAGAAAATCGCCTCATAATGGCTGATTGACTCTCTTGTCTGTCTAAGGTTTGAAAAGAGAATCTACATTCCTCTGCCCGAGGAGCACGCCCGCTCCTTCATGTTCAAACTGCATCTGGGCTCCACCCCCAACGAACTGACAGAGGCGGACTTCATCACTCTGGGCAAGAAGACAGAGGGCTATTCCGGGGCAGACATCAGTGTTATCGTTAGAGACGCCCTCATGCAGCCTGTGAGGAAGGTTCAGTCAGCCACTCACTTCAAAAAGGTACACACACAGTCAGCAACAGTTGACATCTAGCTTGTCGTATTTCAAAGTGATAGAAGTCTTTTAGGAAACCAGCAGGAATATATTTTTCCAAAATAAGACAGATGACTCAACCGCTATCGGATGGATTTACATAGTTCAAGTCCAGTGAAAAACTTAAATCGTACTAAAGTTAGCAGAAAACTGCCACCAAAACAATGTTTTTGGGACAAATTGGGACACTTCCTTAAAAGTTGATGGAAAAACAAATTCCTGCAGCTGTCTCAATTTTAAACACCTTGAAACAGCCTGTGTTAAAACACCCACAGAAGCTTTATTTGTACAATAATGCAACTAAAAAGCAATTCATGAAGGAAGACAGACCAGTTAGTTATTGGTTGATCCTACAGTGAAATAATGAATAATTGTTAATTTTATGTCTCTGAAAATGTCTGTTTTGGTGACATAAACGTTGTTCATAACTTTGTCAGTTTGCTGCTTACTTTTGCACCATTTAAGGTTTTTCATTAGACTGAACTACTTCAAAACTACTTTCAATAAAAACTAGAAAAATTGGGGTGTTCTAAAACATTTGACCAGTAGTGTAAATTTGGCCCACATATTCATGTCCACCTCAGAGCGAACTGCAATGACTAAATACCTGCAAAACGAATGACATTCCCATCAGCTTAATTAGCCAATGTAAGCATGCTAACACGGTGAACATAAACTGCTAAACATTAACATTCATTGTGAGCGAGTTAGCATGCAGTGGACAACTATGCTACGTGAAGAGATTGTATTCTATAACTATTTATAACTTATCAGCAAATGTTAGTTTCCTAACATGAAACTAAGATGGTGAACATGGTGAAAACATTGTACCTGCTGAACATATGTCATCACTGTGTGCATGTTAGCATGCTGATCATTTAACTCATAGCAAAGCTGTGCATTAGTCTTGTTATTTAATCACTGCAATTATCTCTATTGCTGTGTTGTGGAGTACAAAATAATAGTTTAGCATCAATATTTACAGTGAAATAATGTTCTAAATTGTAACAGTTACTGCACTGCCCGAACACTGGGATACACTAATAGACATTTTAATTTAAAAATAGTTTCTCATTCTAAACTAGTCTGTACACCTACACTATAATCACTACAGAATGTTCATAATGAACTACCTAGTTTATAATTTTTCTTTGTGTCCTTACCTCTGTCCATCCACACACAAATGCACATTACTTAAGGTTCGTGGGTCATCATGGAAGAACCCCGGGGTTGAGGTGGAAGACCTCCTGACCCCGTGTTCGCCAGGTGATCCCAACGCCATAGAGATGACGTGGATGGATGTTCCTGGGGAGAAACTTCTAGAGCCAGTCGTGTGCATGGTGAGAAAAGACTCAACAAAAACACAAAACGTAGTCTTTCGATCAGCATTTATTGTGACCTCTCTGATATTTCCCGTGCAGGCCGACATGCTGAGGTCACTGACGAGCACCAAGCCGACGGTGAATGAGGAAGACTTGGAGAAGCTGAAGAAGTTTACTCAAGATTTTGGTCAAGAGGGCTAATAATACTCAACCTCTACTCATTAACAGGACTGCAACTAACAATTATTTTCATTGTCAGTTATGCTTTTGATTATTCAATTAATGTTTTGGTCTGTAAAGTGTCTAAAATGGTGTAAAATGTCAATCACTGGTTAGTGGAGCCCAAAGTTCTTACTTTCTCAGTCTGATCAGAAAAGTAAATATTACCTAAAGATGTGAAACTAATGTTTGCCGTTCTTACTGGAGAATTTACTAAAATAATTAATTCATGATCAAAATCTTAATTGACGACTTTTGCTTTCAATCAGTAATCAGCAATATTTACTGCTAATTTATCATTCGACTGAGGCTCATGTTTACATCTACACATTTGTAAAGTTTCATATTTCTTTTCCTTGGTTTTATTTTGCTGGTGGTGACGCTACAGTGAGTAAATGCACATTTTCAACACAACATACCTCTTGATATAGTCTAAGGGGTCAGTTTCAGGGTGGGCTTTTATAAATGGGAATTTATTTTATAAGATGTATGAATGGTAGCTCTCTTCTCAACATGTAGACAACCTTATAATGGTTATTTGTATTTCACTACATATAAAGTTGTAATTACTAGCTTAAATATTGTGCAATAATGCTTTTAAAAGCATAAATTCTAGATTCTGATCAACTTTGCCCAGTGAACATCTGTGCACACATTTTCTACGCTTTTAAGTTTCGACTTTCAGCCTTTAGTCTGTTACAGTATGTTCTAAATGATCCTGACAGTATGCTCAAACTGTGTTGCCACTGGGTTTGAAGTATGTCTTTACATGGGTGTTTTTTCAGGGTGTGCAGAGGTGACTTATTGGTTATAAATAAAACCTGTTACAGCGGTCATTTGCACTTTTGTTGTATCCTACATGACATGTTCTGTGAACAAACGTCTCAGGGTTCAATAAACAACACAAAAACAACAAAACAGGAGTCCTTATTGACACTTACTTAAGTGTCATTTTTATTTTAAATGCAGGGAATAATTTAATTTAGTACATTTATTAAGAGAAATAGAACAGGTTCATTTCACACCGTTGCACAATGTAAGACCTGTAGAAAAATGACATCAATGTTACGACACTTGCACAAGCTTATTAATTGCAAAATTTAAATAACTTGGAAATAGATGTCTTTCACATCTTCTTAGTGTCATTAAGATATGCAGTATCTTTGAAAAGGTGACCAAAAAGGTTTTCTATTGAGCAGAAGTTGCTAATTCAAAGTGAATAAATGGTGTCATAATTAACACGAATAATGGAAAAATCTGACAATGTGCAAGTCGCTTGGAGTGGAAAGTCCAAATTTAATTAACTAAATCTCCAAGAGGCAGATAAGCCTGATTGGTATTTGTGAACGCTGCACCAAGCCTTCTGAAATGAAAACCAAAATATCGATTCAACACACTATTGAAAAGTATGAATTGACAGCTGCCAATGAAATAAATTACCATATACAATGAGTGACATACCTTTTCACTTCATTGTGTATATGCCAGTGTTTCCTCAAACGTAGACTTATTTGTGGCGATGACAACATTAGGCATCCATCACAACCAGATTTCACCAAATAGGTACCTCAAAATGCTACAATCCAAGTGATTATTGCTTTGTGTGTGTGTGTGTGTACTCCTCTTTCCACTCATCTTAGCCTGCCTCCACCACAAATAAATTGAGGAGCTGAAGAAACACTGCATATTATTCACAACCACAACAGACAAGTAATACATGTAAAGTAAAGGTATAATACACAAAGATAAACACAAAACCTGTAAAAAAAAACTAAAAAAAACAAGTAGACAAACATAAACAAACACCAATTCATGGCTATTAAGGTAATTCTGCAAATATAAAGGACAAATGTGCTCCATGAAACTTGAGAAATAGTCAGAGGACCTGAAATGTACATAGGAGGAGTAAAATGTTTTCTGTCATTTAAATAACTCTTAAAAGTGAGTAATTGTACTTTTTGGTTAAGAACATTCATATTCACACAACACAAAGGGGCGGAAACTGCCACACAGGGCATATGAGAAAGTGCTAACAGTATATACTGTATATATAGGACACATACGGAGTAATTCGCTGCCCATCACAATCATGCTTCATAGATAGAAGTAGCCCAACAGACATTTTACTCCAACTCATGTGATGGCACAGAGAAGAAGCCAGATGCTGCAAATATGGGGGGGACCGTGTGCTACTAGATGTGCATTAATCGAGACACTAGAAGACAGAGAAGAGAGAGCCAAGTGCCAAACCAGTGGCTGCTCCAGCAAGCATGCCCAAAGCCACGTCTCCTCCGTCGTCACGCTGGCGTTCCTGAATAACAACATGGTTCACTTCAGGGGCAGGGTACCCACCTAGAAAACAGCAGCAGCATAATGTCTCATTTAAATGTGCAATTATGCCATTTAAACTTGCTTAAATTAATTACCTTCTTCTCCCAGCATTTTTTAGCATTTTTTATCAGTCTACATCTGTCAGTAGGTCCACCATTGTGGCCCAGACTGAAATGTCTCTACAGCTACTGGGTGGATTGCCATTAAATTCAGTACTGACTAGGGATCGACCGATATGGGTTTTTTTGGGGCCGATACCAATTATTAGTAGCCAATTAGACCGATGACCGATATGTGGAACCAGTATACATTTGCTGTAAAAATTCTTATCTTGGTGTCAAAATTTTGAATAACAGAAACTCCAACACAAAACTTTGTTGAAAATAACAAGATTAAAGTTAATTGCCATGTTTAACCTTTAAAATAATTAAATTAATTAGAGATCCATCCCTGAGGTGGACTTGTTAACTATGAGTGATAAATTATCATAAACTTTGTCTATATCCGCTGCCATTTATAGGATTTTAGAGATACATTTATTGATACTATTTTTTGGTCCTGTTCTTTATCTATACTCTTACTGGTTTTTCATTACTAAATAATTGCCTTTTAAAAATATGTTATTTAAAAAAGAATGAATTCAGAACAGTAATCAAATTTAATATTTTATTATAGCTAAAATGTAAAGTTTACAGCAGCAAAGTAACCATATAAAATCAGTATCTCACTGGAAACAAATGGAACATGTTAAATAAACTTTATTCCTGACGTCCACCAAAGCGTTTTTTAGCAGATGAAAACGCCTTGCGTTTTTTTCGGCTGAGACGCTTTGGTTGCTATGATACATAACACAGGGTGAACACGCAAACTCCACACAGAAAGGCCGGGGCAATGTGCAGGTGAGGCGACAGTGCTAACCACTGCGCCACCGTAGGGGTGATGTGATGTACCTAATTTTACTAAATGAGCACCATCTAGTGGAGCAACACAAAGGAGGTTAACCCTGTCTGCTAGCACGTCGGCCGATCCTAGGATTGCGGTCCTGAAACTGCAGCCTCCGGTACTGCAGCTACAGGCTACTCGACGGACTCGCCGTACGTGGGCTCATGACATGAGACAGAAATGTGTTTCAAGCGGGCAAACAGCCATGTCTCCATATGTTATGGGAATATCCGGTGTTATGCGAGTTTTGCATGCACCTCGAAATAATGCTTTTCAAAGCAATAATATCCTTTGTGAGGTTCATCAATGGGGATAAATGATTCTAAGTATATAGCCTGTTCTATGAACGTTTAGAGTTAATATTTTAGTATACTCAGTAGAAGTAGCCTAGCAATTCATTGAGATTAAGCAAAAATATGCAGTGATAACCCCGTTTGATCAGTGTGCAGAGCACAGGTTCTGAAAAGGACCTTTAAGAGGTGAATGCATAATTCGGCAGAACAGATGATGAAGGCTACGTGCGGAGATTTGCATCCACCTATTTTCTAGCACAAATGAGCGTTACCAGCCGCGAGGTGCATGCAATTCTCGGCAGGCATGGAAAACTACGCACAACCAGCCAAGCCACCGACAGCAGGAACAGCTGATCAGACGTGAGTTACAAGTTCACTACGTCAGAACTTATTCGGAAAAAGTGTTTCCATCTCCCATTTAGCGCATTAACTCTTTTTCGACAAAGGCAAAAACCACCTCAAGCAAGCATAAAAACTATTTTGCGAAATTAAGGATTTTTTAACGTTTTGTAATGCAACACTACAAAATGCCTATTAACAAGCGTTGATGGAAACAGGGCTAGTGATCTCCGCTCACTTCGGCCCTAGCCTGTGTGTATTTGAGGAGCTCTGCTGAGAGTACAGACAGAGAGGCCGCATCAGAGCCAAAGGAGCGCATTTTTTCATTAATTGATTATATCGGCTATCTGTTTTTGAAATGATCGATGCAGATTATTGGAAAAACGCTGAATATCGGCGCCGATAATCGGCCAGACCGATTATTGGTAGACCCCAAGTACTGACATTTATGTTCCCCAGCAAGCATCACTTTGATGATCCCTTAACTGTAGACTTTAGCTAGCGCCACCAGATAGAAATTTCACTTTGTCTAATATTTCAGTTATTGACTAAGGTTGAGACTACTGACATTCCCATCATCTCAGCTGCACTTTGTGCTTAATGCTAACTAGCAAATGTTATCTGCTTAACATCCACTTCTTAGCATTATCATTGTGAGCATGTTAGCATGCTGATGAAGTCCAGCCTCACAGAACTACTAGCATGGCTGCAGACTCATACAAATGAAATGAGGTTTGAAATGTGCAGTTATTTACCTTGATACTGATAAGGGTAAGCTACAGCGTAGGGCTGCCCATCAGCAGAGTATACAATCTGTGTAGCATGTGGTGGAGGTGCAACATAGTGTCCATAGGGGCCGGGGGCATAAACCTGCTGAAAAATGAAAGACAGAAAGGCTATACAGACTGCTGATCCTCTGAAGGATGCCGGCACTAGCAAACTTCCATTACTACACCACTAGATGGTAGCAGGCTCCAACTTTGTGTGTTGCTATGCAGTCTTATTTTTAAAATTTTGGTTTTACCTAGCTTATTAGCTAGCTTTTCCCTTTAAAAGAATGATGTCAACCCAAACAAATATATGCAGTAGAAAATATACAGTGATTAAATGTGACATACAGTGCAAATTATGGATGCAGTATAATCACAGTGTACATAGCTTGATTAAATATGTGCAGTTTTATACCGTAAAACACTGGAAACAAGAACATTTTCAGAGATTTACAGAACTGTGTTTGACCAATTTATTGAAGAAAATAAATTAAAATTCAAGCCTGAAATTCACAGGTACATGTCGATAGCTTTTTTCCCCCTAATATTTATAAATCAATGTTAAACAAAACAAACTTTTTGTTATATGCATACTGTTTATTCCTCTTACCTGAGGTGGGGGAGCATATTCTGAGTAGGGGGGAGGAGCAGACGCTATAACTTCCTGCGCAAAGCCAATCTGAGGAGCAGCGACAACCTAAAAAAAACAAACAAAGAAAAAACACAAATCAGGCTACCTCACCTGAGAGCTTCAAATGTACATCAACAAAACTGAGCTGCATGACATTTGGAAAAATGCAAACAGAGGAGAATTCTGACAAACCCCCATAAAGATGGACTTGAGAAATGTCTCTGACCTCCAGTCTTATGTTATTTTTCTTTCTTAATATTTTCACAGCTTAGTTATTTAATAAGACAGATAAAGGTAGATAGGCTGATTTTACAACAATTTCCAATTGTTATTTTGGAAAACAAATCGAAACTCTAGTAACGGAAGATTTAGCAGAAACTCACTGTATTAATTCTTGCATCCTGAAGTGCCATGGTCCATGCCCTGCAACACAAAGTGGGAACCATGTCATCTTGGAGGCCAAAATACTTGATCAAATTGATACAATAACTCCGCATGGATGTGTCTTACAGAGCATCATCTGCACTGTCTGCACACAGGCTGATGACCCGTCCATCTCTGCACACAATCTGGAGCAAGGCATCACGCTTCTTCCCCTCCGGTGGGTTCAGCTCTGAGAAGCAATATAGCAGGACAAATAGAGAGGTGAACGCTTTTAAATAAAACATATGAACTACAGTTGGTTAATACAGTAAGTGTGAGCAAATGACGTCCTCGTGCAACAGATGAAAAGTACCTTGGCATGCACCAGAGTTGCGGATGTTAATGCAGTCGACCCTCATATGGATGTCATCCTCCATGTCACGCCGTTGTTGATCATTATAGAAGACAAGTCGTCCATCAGACCACAAGTCAAACCAGTTTCTTTTCCACCGACGCAGTATGGTACCTTTAATGAAAATATGCTACAGTCAAGTTCAGTCCGAACTGCATTTATTTGTACATATCACAGTATCTTTAGCACCTGGATTTTAGGGAATACTTCTAAAATGCTGTTACAATGAGGTTTGGCTACTCACTTTGTCGATGGAGCCAACCACTCTTTACCATAGCCATCTTAGAGGCAACACCTACAACAATAAAATGCATAGACATTAGATAGAATCTGTTAGTAATGACACAAACTTATGGGCCGGTGACTGGGCGTGGCAGAGCCAAACAAATCTCGTGACTATTAGCCATAGACTGTATTAGCAGGTATTGGTCCTCATGTAATTTTCATAATACAGTAGAAAAGCTATACAAAAGTGAGCACAGTTGTCTTCTTTGGAGATGACTGAGTTTACTGATTTACAGTTTAATTTTTTTTAAAGCCACCACGACAGCTTATCACGAAATATGACTTTGCAACTTAATGAGCGCATGAACAGACACGTTTGACCAGTTCTGATTATTAAGTTAGTCGGAGCTAACGTTAGCTATTTGTCAGCGCTAGGACTTTGTGATGGAAATTTGATATTTTACTGTGTTTACTGTTTCACCCTGCATGCTTCATCAGAACAGACCAGTGTTTCACTGTGTGGTATTTGATTATTTTATTATGTTACAGCTAGGTGAAGTTTCCCATGGGAAAAATGCTCGTTAGAGAGTTTTCTTATCAGACTGTCCTTGATAGGCCTTCATCTCAGGACAGCTGGTCCCTACTCCCTTCCTCCCTTGGATAGCTGCGTAATACCCTTACAGTATAAAGTCACCTGTTTCTTCACTGGCTCTTTGTCTTACACTCTGCAGACTGTTTGCACTCTGTATGTTTGTCTGACCCTTTGCAAAGAATAAAACCCTTAAAAGACATCTGGATTGGATACTTTATTTCAGAAGACTCACTAAAGGACATATTTCCATTTCAACTTCCACACAGCAATCAATTAAACAAGTCTTGGTTCTCACTACACCACACGTTAGCTAGCTAACCTAAAGGTAACAGATTCAAATAATAGGCCAGTTGTGAATAAGTCATAAGTCTCATTTCTTATCATACAAGCTGGATGGAGAGAAAGTGGCGAGTACTGATGATCTAACTTAAGCAACCCCGTAGTCGCTTGAAACAACTGAGAAGTTTGGCTTTTGTGTTTCCTCTCTGATAAGAAAAGCAATGGAAGTTAGCTAACGTTGTTTGTATACACACGCGACCGTAGCGAGCTGACCTACCATGTCAGTTCATATTCAGCAAACGTTAAAACATTAAAGCTGGTCCTTATAACCGAGGATAACCTTAATTAGTGAAAGCACTGTGTAATTTGATAACTTACTTGGTTTTTTTGGATGGTTTCAGAACAGATGAGGTGTTTCGTGAGGGTAAAGAAAACATGGAAGCGAGATGCACAAAAAAAAACTGGATGTCCTCCTCCGACTCAAAAAGCCTGACCAACAAGCCGCTTGGGGACAGCCGTTATTTTCTCGGTTGGCGTTAGCACCGCCCATGGAGCATCTTCGCGAACGTTCAGCCTCTTTGGAAAAGGAGGATGTTTTGAATGACGTAACATATCAGCTGACAGCGTTGGAACGCGTCATGCTCCCCACCAGTGGGTGAAGGGATTTTTCATGCGCGGCTACTCCTGCTGTTACGGTACAGGTGTTTGTAGCGGCCAAAATGGACGAAAGCATTAATAATAAAATGTGCAGTTGTTTTACTGTACAGTTTTTTGACAAAATTATATTATAACGCATTTATATTTTCCTTATATTTAAACAGACATATATTGTCCTTAAAAGTTTTGCTGAAACTTTAAATGGAATCCTGTTCAGTAATTGGGATGGATAATCAATAGATATTACTATTATTTGATTTTGGCTTGCTGGAAAAACATTAACTAAATCAATTCTGACAATGACTTATTATGTACATTTGAGTTCAGGTAAACCCCATATAGGCCTACAGATTACAAATCAAGCATTTTTACTGTAGCCTACTATCAATTTAATGAATTTCCAAGTCCTACATTTTACCTTGAAATTACTTCAGGTCAGGGTGTTTGACATGTTAACACACTATTTTCTGCCTCTTAAGACATATAAATTCTAGCATGTGGTGGAGGTGCAACATAGTCTCCATCCGTCTGGGCATAAACCTGCTGAAAAATGAAAGACTATAGAGACTGTTGATCCTCTGAAGAATGCTAGCACTAGCGAGCTCTTCACATTAGTAAATAGTCATTTGATTCACAGTTAATTCCACAAATACGTCTTACTGGAGGTTTTAAAGACTTCTATTACAACACCACTAAATAGTTGTAGACTTCAAGACTTCAAACCCTTTGTTTATTGTTGTGTAGTAGTGTTTTTTAATTATGGTGTAATCTAGTTCATTAGTTTGTCCATTTAAAAGGGTGGTGAGCAAGACACATTATGTAGTAGAACATACAGAGTGATTAAAGGTGACATAGTGCAAATTTTGGATAGGGTATAATCATATTTACTTAACCTAAACAAAGGATAATTCTGACAAACCCCGATTGAGACGGTTCCTTCTGCTGCATTGAGGTTTAATCAAAACAGACAACATGAGAAATGTCTCTAACCTTTTATTTTTCTTATGGAAATAATATTTTTTACAGTTTAAGTTCAGTTTAAGCCACAGCTTATTTGTTTAACAAGACAGGTAAAGATAGATGGGCTGATTTTACAACAATTTAATATTCTTATTTTGGGAAACAAATCAAAACTCTCTGTTATGCTCAGAGACCATTCCCTTCTCCCAGGATAAAAAAAAATTATTCTCTAACTATATGCTAGAAAACCTACTCAATTCTATACTATATTGTAGCCTATAGAGTAGCTCACACCTTCACCTTCAAAGTGACAAGTAACAACATGTAGTCCTGGAAGACCGATAAGAGTAGGTCATGTGACGGAGGAAATTAACCTGCACCGTGCTCAGCTGCCACAGTTACATAAACCAAAGTAAAGTTCACATCTGGGGCCACTTTTCCAGTTTGGGGGTCACAGTCTCTAATGCTCCTATTACAGTACAAAGTACAAGAACCTCAAAATTATACACAGGTAGAGTACATGAGTACATCGTTACATTCCACTACTGGATCTCTGGCAGTAACATAAGGATGTAAGGAGACAGACATGAAAGAGAATTATACTGCAGTGTATCAAACCCACAGTGAAACATGTTAGTGGAAATATTCAAGTCTGAAGGTGTCTGTGAAGATTCTCAGTCATCCAGGTCATAGTTCATAAGTCTGAAGGTGTTTTGCCTAATCTGTAGTTAGCTTTGACATGGCATTACTCAAGAACCATACAGTAAAAGTACTTCATAGTATTTGTGCATGTAGTCTAAGAAGTACTAATTTCATCTTTAATTCGTCTAAGTCTCTTTAGCTTCTTATGGATCTGCTTAATTGCTTATTAGCATTAGAATAAGGGAGTGAAATGTTCTTTGATTTAATAATAATGGAATTCATCATTTGGCTTTCCCTGAACACACATTGTTCTGTTATTTAATCCCAAATGATGGAAATGAAATAAATAATAAATATATTTATAAATAATGTGACAGTAGGCTACATCTGTCCCATACTACATAAAATTACGTGTGTTTTTACACTACCTCAAGTATCAGACAGGAAGCCATTTCAAGTTACAACCGGGGGAATTTTTTCTTTGGAAAATGTCTTAATTGATAAAGTAAATATGCTTAATTTTCAGTCTGTATGTAGTTAGAGTTATCCTGAACTCAAATGTATGAATCGTTGTCAGGAATTATTTAATGTTTTTCCAGCAGCCCAAAATCAAAGAATAATAATCCCTAACATTTTAGTGGGTTGTTCTTTTTTACTTTCAAGGAACACGGGTTGCATGTTTTATACTTCTCGGTAATATAACAATTACTAATAGTTGGCTTTAACAACTTAGTTTGAAAACCGGACGTTTCAATGCATTTACCTTAAAGGTCAGAATACGTGTGCACTCCAAATTTAGGCCTGACACCAAAGATGCGAATGACCGTCGTCCCTTTGAGCTCACATTGTGTGCTATCTTTGTGTAAATATCTGTGTCCACCATGGTTTACACCTTAAGAGAATGGACAGTAGCCGTCAAATAATTATCATAAAGTTGTTTTGGGATTGCGAATTCAGCTAAAGGCCTTTTGGTTTATCTTTCCCAACGTGTTTTTTCTTCTCAGCTGTGTAAAGGGGCGTAACGTTAAACGTGTTGAATTGAATCAAGTGAACAAGATGTAATAAAGTGCTCAATGAAGATCAGTAGCGATTTTGTAAATTTTGTATTGACGTCAACACCTTGTAAAATAGGTAAATGGATTAATTTGAGACCGGTTTTATTTGATTTATGCAGTATGCGACTTGTACACAACAGTTGGACGCGCCGCTATCCGCTGCGCATGCGAGTCACAATCTCACAAGCAGAAAAGTTATATCCTGTACGGATCCGAGTGCATGAGTCCTGGAGGGAAACTCATTTTCCTGACTGTATTATTGAGAGTTGTTTCATTATCGCCCGGAGAAACGAGAAACCCACGACTGCAGCATTATCAAGGATATCCAAGCCACTGACCGACGGGCAAGGGAGGGTTATAAAACAAGCCACCACCCCCCCGCCAACAGTTTGAGAGCTAACGTGAAAAACGCATAGCTAAATAGCTAACCTGAAATGGCGACGGCTATATACTTGGAACATTACCTTGACAGTGAGTATTCAGGGCACACTCTTCTGATATTAACATTCTGAACACCTTACATTTGTTTGAGGTTTAGTTTTGATACATCGAAGACTTTTTTGCCCTACGGGTGGCGATAGCTTTACAGTGCGTTAGCCGCAACTAGCTGTTAGGTCGCTAGCTAAATGATTAGCATCGCGAAATACCTTTCGGTGGAATAAAGTTGGGCAAACTCTCCGTGTATGGTGTTACAATCATTCAGGTGCTACGGTAACTATTAGCTTAACAAATGCCAAACATTTAAGAGTTAACCGTTTGTAGTTAGCTAACGTAAAGTTAGCAGCTTGTGACCGTTGATTCTGTCACATTTAACGTTAGCAGCTAACGTTGGGTGAGTAGCAGCTTAACGCAGTGAATGACGTTTGTTGAAAATGTTATTGTCATGCTCAACATTATTAAACGTTGGAAGTGTCTATTTAGGTTAACACTTTCGTTTGTTTTAAGGTCGCAGGCACCGAGCAATTGCAACCTGTTGGTGAGCGCGTTTTCTGTATCCAGTACGCGCCGGGGCGGGGTGTCTGAAGTGCGTCACATAATGTATTGTTATGCACACAAGCTTTACTTTGACAGGGCGGACACTATTATTTTTATAAAGGGCGGGGGGAAAGTTCGCCCATGTTTCTTTTTGTCGTAAATGTTATACTTAAAATGTTAGATTTTATTAGTTCACCGTTACTTCGGCCAGACGTACGTAAAATACGGTGGATGCAAGCCTAAATCCTAAAATCCTCACACAGCTTTTAAAAATGGCAAAATAACTTTTTATAAGGTGTGTGTGTGTGTGTGTGTGTGTGTGTGTGTGTGTGTGTGTGTGTATATATGTCACTTTATTTGAATGTAGTTGATGACCCAGTAGTTTACAGTTTATCTTATATTTTCCCTTCATAGCCTTGTGTTGCCTAAAAACGGCATTTATCGATTTATTTATTTTTGTTCATGGCTTTGAAGCAACTTTGTATAGGTGTATTTCTAAACAGCACAGACAACCATGATCTAAGAACAATGAACCAAAACAGGTACAAGCTCCAAAGAGCGGCAACATTTTGGCATTGTGAGTGACTCTTTCATGTCACAGTCATTTGATTTGTTTTTTCTGTATTATCAAAGACATAATTATTGCAGGTTTGACATTTTTAAAAGCCCAGTGATGTCTCCCTCACCCTCATGTCTTTCTCCCCTCTAGGTATTGAAAACCTACCATGTGAACTACAGAGAAACTTTACTTTGATGCGGGACCTGGACAATAGGACTGAAGGTGAATTTATTATTATTATTTTTTAATCTCATCAAGTTATTATCATCCAGCACTGTTGTATTGTACCATTTAAAATCAATATCAATACTGTTTTTCACCAGCACTGTAATAACCCTTTCTGTTGTGCAGAAAAGAAAGGAGAGATTGACAAACTGGCTGAAGAGTACATTGCGAATGTGAAGAACCTGGCCTCAGAACAGAGAGTGGAACACCTGCAGAAGATCCAAAATGCCTACAGCAAGTGCAAAGAGTTCAGTGATGACAAAGTCCAGCTTGCAATGCAGACATATGAAATGGTCAGTCCAAAACAGACATTATTTGGCCACTTGTCCATTCTTTGTGTTTCTTGTCTTTTATCTGTTTTTTGTATTGTGTACGTTTTAAAAGAATGAAGGCATGGTAAGGCTCTAATCTGTATCATTTTGTTGCAGGTGGACAAACATATCCGCAGACTGGATGCAGATCTGGCGCGGTTCGAGAATGAGCTAAAGGAGAAACTGGAAGTGAGCGGCTGCGAAAGTTCAGATGCAAGAGGACTGAAAAGTAAGTGGGGTAACTGAAAGACTTTCATCGTAAGATACTGCTGAACAGTTTGACGCGCATCTATAAACGTAATTGTTTTTCCCAGAGGGTGAGTCCCGGGGGCTGAGGGAGAAGCGTGGCTCGAGAGGAAGAGGAAGGAAAGGTTCTGATGAAGATTCTCCCAGAAAGAAAAAGATCAAAAACAGGTATCTTTGGGTTTGTGGCTCACTCAGGCCAAGGGTTTGTTAGATGGCAGCTTCCAGAATCTGCACTATACATTTATATTAGACCTGTATTACTCATACTTGTGTTAATTCAGATTAAGTCATTAATTTTATTTGAATCATGATTGATTCTAATCATGATCTATGTGTTACGTTGAACATCTAGCCCAGACTTGAGTGAAGCTCTCCTGCCGATGCAACCATCAGATGTTTTGGACATGCCAGTTGATCCCAATGAGCCAACATACTGCCTGTGCCATCAGGTGTCATACGGAGAGATGATCGGATGCGATAACCCAGATGTAGGTTTTCCCAGTGTTTCTCTTTTGCTAAAATTAAATGTAATAAGTTTCTTCATATCAGGACCTGTTTGACTGCCTGTTTTGCCACAAGATTCTTAATTCTGCCCGTTTGTCACCCCTCAGTGTCCAATTGAGTGGTTTCACTTTGCTTGTGTGGATCTCGCCTCAAAACCCAAAGGAAAATGGTAAGAACTCCCAAGAATGTTTACCCAGACTTGTTTATAAAAGATTATTAGTGTAGTTACCTCATGATAATCCTCTTTAACGGAATTCCATCCCTTCTCTCAAATTTCTCAGGTTTTGTCCGAGGTGTACCCAAGACAGGAAGAAGAAATGAGATTTTTTACTTTCAGAAAAACTTTAATCTATGTATTGTTTGTGTAGTTTAACAGTGTTTATATATATATATATATATATATATATATATATATATATATATATATATATATATATATATATATATATATATATATATATATATATATATATATATATATATATATATATATATATATATAAAATAATTTTTTGTATTTTATTTTTTTTCTCCCAACTCCTATAACTCTCCATAGAAATGGTGGGCCATACAGCTTTTAACGATAAGGCCTTATCCGGATTCAGAGCATAGCTACACTCGGAACTATTAGATCCTCTCTTTTGGCGTTACTACTGTATGTGTGTATGTGTCGTTGGATTTAAGACAGCTGTCTTTGTCCAACAGCTTTAAAATAATGACTTCACCTGTATATTATTTGTGTACCATCGTTAAATTAGTCTTGGCAGTGGAGTTAAAAGTTGCACAGATTATTACCAATCAGAAAGTCCTTCCTCTCAAATCCTATAGTGTGTGTATATATTGTCATTACTAAGATACTCAGAAATCCTGGATTGTGGCTTTAGCATACTTGAAATTTAAATTTTATAAAGATCTATTTTTTAAACAAATGAAGAGCCTGCTGAGAAATTACCAATTTAAACACCTAAATCCTTACCAAATGTTGGTGGTAAAAGGAATTATGTGTCAGATTTTCAGTTACCTACCTCCTTAGGGAATACATCAGCCCTGCATAAATGACTGCAATTGATACAAAATGTGTAAAAATGTGTGTTTTGATTACCTTAAACCAAACAAGCAAAGCAATGTCAATTCATTCTTTATTCCCCCCCCTCCCCAAAAAAACCTGCAAAATTTTTGAATGTATTGTGGTACTAATAGTCAGTCAGTATCTCCTGTCAACTGAATGAGGGATTTAAGCACTTTGAATAAATTTATCCCTGAAGAGGTTCGATACTGCAGGCTTGGGTTTTATGATATGTAGTTTATCTCATTTGAAACTCTGCCATAGTGCATCACCATATGGAAATATATATGTTTTGTATAATATGAAACAATATTTTGTGGACACATTTTTTCCAAAGATATATTTGTTGTACTGCTTACTTACTGGGTGTACACTCAAATTTTATTTAATAGGATTTTAGCCTCTTCTTTCATAGTCAACTGTGAATATCACTCATTTAGGTGTAAGCCACAAATAAAAGAGCCAAAGTCTTTTGTATTTTGTAAAAATTCTGTATTTTGTAACAAATAAATATTCACTATTATTCATGCATTGTTTAATTCATTGCAGTTTTAAATTAAACGTAAGCACCATAGGGAATTCAAAAACATTGTTTGGGTTATGTCATCTGAGTTACATGTTTTGCCTCTAGTGGTTTTCTGGGCATGTATTGGAGACTTCTGCAGTCTCACTACAGTTTGGTCGATGGTATTTGGTTTGTGGGACTCAAAGCATCAGCAAATTACACATGAAGAATTTAAACGATAACCTTTTTTTTTTTTTTTCTAAAACAATGTTTAAGTTACTTTTACAAATTAAAGACCGAATGGTAATTGTTCATGGAGAACTGTTATTCATAAGTGCAAAAACTGTCATAAAAACTACTTGTCAGTGAAAACTCAATTGACTGTGGGGTCTGTGGATAACACAGAATAACAGTAATGGATTCTGAAGATGTTTTTATTTGGCAGGTTTCTGTGCCAAATAATTTTCAGGCTCTATTGCATTGAGCCTCCAGCTGTACTTTCAGGTGCAGAGATCTCAAGAGTTGGTAGACTCCCACGAGGGGTAACTGGTTAAACACTGGGTTAAAGGTGCTTTCAGTGAAATGCCAAACCTTTATAAAAACAGTGAACACCGGTACCTCCTGCATTTATAAGACCGTGTCAAATGGGCACTGAATACTGTGATGTCTTTGTGATGGTTGGCGTCCTATTCTTCTTTTCAGTCTCTGTAGTGGTAGCTGTTGCTAACTCCACTTTTCATCCATGTCCAAAATTCTAGTTATTGCCTAAACAATTTTAACATTCAGTTTCCAGTTTATTAGGTACAAGTAGATTAATTAGTGCAGTCGAATACAACAGTCCTGCAGTAAAATCTACCTTCATGAACGTGAATATTCTGTTTGTTGTTTTAGAGGTATGCGTTCAACTTTATGGACATTTTGGGGGCATTAGTTTGCAGTGCTGTTCAACTGTATTGCATCATTCTGAGTGGTGTTTCTAATATTTCATTTACCCATTAATTTGAATGGGATGGGCAAAATATTAGAAACATTTCTCAGTATAATGTGGTATAATTTAACAGTACTATAAATGCCAAAATGATGCCTACAACAGTTTCAACAAAGACTAAACATCCACTTCATCTGAACTTAACCAGAAGGGTCACAATCTATTGGAGAGAACAGTTTTAAAATCCATCATCAGACTCGTCGTCCCAGCTGCACTTTTCTTGGGGGATGTTTGTGAAATCCATTTCCAGGTCATAAACAAAGTCGGGATCATCTTTGCGCCTCCGGTTCTTCTCAAACAGTTCCTCCATTTGGCCCTTCTTGCGAGCCAGCTCCTCGTCGTCCAGTTTGTTCAGGTCTTCGTCAGGGTCCAGGCGGAACGAGGCTAGGCTGTGCTCCAAGCTGAAGCCCTGCATGTGATCTCGCAGGATGATGTGAAGCTTCTCTAGCTGGCTCTGGGACACACCCAACAGGTAGTCCCTGTGGCGAGCGTGGTTCTTCAGCCTTTCAGCAGCCATGCTGTAGTCTGGAGGGTTAAGGAGAGAGGGCATCAAGGAGTCAAACTGCTCTGTGGAAACAAAAATCTACAGCGTCGGATTAACTTGTTGGGGTCCCCTATTGACCCCCTGTTCCTCCCACTCTGAGCAGTATGTATGTAATCAGTTGCCATCAGGTACAGTGCACACAGTTTACCCAGAAACCTTCTATTCTGCAAGTCTTCTTGCGCAGTTGGTTTGTGGTCATTTGTTTAAGCACAAATTAATTTAGGAATATGTATCATGGGGGCATAACATCAACTGACATAAATAAGTTTTTTAAACAGAGTCCTTGACAAGAGAGGGCCTCAATATCGGAAAGAGCCCCCACAAGGCCCTCATTTTTACAGTTTGAATAGTGCTTTACTGGTGTGTATTTCCATAAAAAGTAGCAGTTGATCAAATTAACACAAAGTAATTGCAAAACAGTAGCAGTTACGCACTGTGCCCAGCTGGTACTCCAGCCTGAAGGCCAGTGGCACTTTTCGACTGGGTGGTGTAAATTGAACACTGTATTTTAGTGAAATAATAAATTAATATATAATGAGCAATGACTGTACTATAAAATAAGAAATGGTAGCAGTAACTGACTGGTAGATTTTAGGGGCCCACATCTTTAGAAATTCTGCTAGAAATCCAGTGAGATTACTGGGATTACCACTGAGCCAGAAACTGTTGCTACAGCCATCTTTATTTATATTCTGATATCCTGAAAATGTGTTAACGTTACATGGACCTGGGAGATCCCCAGGGGAGAAAAGTTGTCTGCTTGTGTGAGTTGCAAAATAATCGTGTTTCCTTACCAGAATATTTAGAGAAGTTCCGCACAGGTATAATTCTTTTCCGGACCTTTTGGGTTTCCTTGTGTTCATAAATTAAAACTATAGATGGAGGACTGAACTGCACTCCACATCGCTTTGCCTCGAAACTCATCTTCTGTTCTATGTTTGCAGAAAACCTAGTTTCACCTGGTCTCCAGTTGGGAGTTCAGCGGTAAAAAACTAAAAACATTTTAGCTATGATAATAAAACTATTTGACAAATGTGTCCGCAAGTTTTAGAGACGATTAGCGTTCAACGGTTGTTTGGTGCATAACCTTAGTCTGCCTACACCGAAGCCTGTTTATATTTAGAGTAAATATTTTAAGGTCTTAGTGTTTCACCTACGATGACAGTAATCGATGATAAGTGATGGTGTGAGCATCCATTCTTATACTTAATTATTACATCAGAGCTTTCCCAAAATGTCCGTTTATTTTTTCTTTCTAGTCAGGCACTGTCACAGCTTCCCGAAAAATACAAAAGGGTCCTTCAATATCCTTTTCCGTAAACAATTGAAAAGAGCACCAATTATTTCCGTTGTAGCTAAATAAACAGAATACTTATGCTGTAAATAAAACGTTTTGTAGTTCACCATTATAGCTTTGATGTATTTGGTACTGGTCTCTGCGTTGGCTTGTCTATCGACATGTCATTGTTTGATCAAAAAGGGTAAGGCATATTGTTGGACCTTTCTAAAGCAGATTCTGACAGATAAAGTTAGCAAAATCTAACTTTTTCTGTTTATTTACATGTTTTTATTTCCCACGTGGGTTGGCGATGTACCATACAGTCTATGAGATGTACACGTCTGTTTCCCATGCCAATAAAGCCCTGTGAATTTAAATCCCTGATTAGTTTCGTGTGTCACCCAAACTTTTAACTTAATTTTGGTAAAGTTTCTGGCAGGATAGGGATACTTTGACGTTATCAGAACTAACAATATAAATAATTAAGTCGGCCATAAATGTATTACAGTCTGTTCTGGTCTTGACCAATAGATGAGAAGAATGAAAACCAGTGTGGTCCTCTGAAGCAGTTGCTTGAATCCTCATTAGTTTCAGTGGAGGTCAGCAAAAAGGGTTTCCACAGGTACTGTTTTTGGTGTATTTTAAAACATGGAACAAAACCCATCTCCAAGGCTCCTTGTGAGTGGAATGAGTAAATGATTTCTCCTGTGTTTAGGGAGGTTGTAACCACTGTTGAGCTCAGCACTGATGTGCTCAGCGGGCTCAGGGTTTTGCTGGTTCATAGATGGCCCAGAGGCGTCTACATTGATCCATACCAACTTGCATCCCTGAATGATCAAAATGATTGGCAGGTAAGATGGACACTTTGCCGAAAAACAGGCACATTTGTGAAAAAAAATATTACAAACCGCATCTACACAATGGATGTATTAATTATTTATGTATTCACCTCTGTAAGATATTACTAGATTCAACCATCGACCTAGAGGTGCCTGCTCACAAAACTTCTGGATTTGTCACCTATGTGTATCCCACACCTGATGGACCTCCCAGAACTCCCAGAGTGCTAAAAGTAACAATTCCCATACACGGCCGCTACCACAAGCCTTCATTTGATGGGAAAATGTTAACGTCTGTTGACATAGAACCTCCAGAGCTGCTGCTGCGGACTGAAAAATGTGAGTGGATCATCTTTATTCTGGAGTCATGGACAGCTCTCTTCTCAGAAACAAGTAAACACATTGGGGCGGCTGTGGCTCAGGAGATAGAGCGGGTTGGCCGTTAATCAAGGTCGGCGGTTCAATCCCTGGCTCCCCCTGGTTGCGTGTCGAAGTGTCCTTGGGCAAGATACTGAACCCCGATTTGCCCCTGGCGGCTATTCCGCCAGTGTATGAGTGAGTGTAGTGTAGTTTCTGTTTGAGCACTTAGGCTCAGTGTATGAATGTGTGTGACTGGTGAATGCAGATGTAGTGTAAAAGCGCTTTGAGTGGTCGAAAAGACTAGAAAGGCACTATACAAGTACGGAGCATTTACATTTACATTTAACCAGAAATGTTTATCATATACCTGTTTCCTGCTGGGAAACCAACATTTTAGCTCCTTCACAATGTCCTTCGATATTTTTGACAGCCTTGGCTGATACAGGGATTCGGGGGCCAATTCAGATAACTGCAAAGGGAAGTTAAAATACCTGATGATCCTTTTGATCAAGATTGATTGAGAGAAATTAAATCAAAATGCTTTTCAATACATTTTGTTAAATATATATTTTCGCTTTTAATTGAGTGAATATACCAATAACCTATATGGTTGGTTTTGATTGTCAGGAACACAGGATGAAAATTAAGTGATTGCTTGTCTTAATCTAAACTTCCTTCTTCTGTCTAGGTACTCAGCTTAATATCTTGGTTCCTCATACTGTTGTGGATGCCCCCTGTACTCATGACAATTCAAGCACATGTCCGTGGGTTAAACTTCAGCAGCAGCAGCAGGTGGTTCTCTATAGAGCTGGTCAAAATCTTAAGTGAAAAAAATACATCCAACTTCTGATGATGCTAATTGTCTATTGTTCCTTTTCTTTTATCACTCAAAAACATATCTTGTATCCCGCAGGAGCAAAGCCCCATGGGTTTCCAGTTTCCAGTTGGTGATGGGTCTTTGGTGATGCCTGTATGCAGTGGAACTCTTTTAGTCACAATGATCTGCTGTATGACACTGTCTAAATACATGTGGAAACATCGAATCATTTAAACAGTGATAGTCAACATATCTTATGTTAAACAAGTCCTGGTCATGAAATCATCCTGATACCTGGATCATTCTGGCATCACTAGGATCAAAGTACAATATAAAATATCAAAGGCCTTTTTTGTCTTGTACTGAAGACATTTCCTATTTTGTGTTGTCAATGATGTTTGCCCTACTGTGTTATAAGTGTTTTGTCAAAAATATCAGATTGGATAGTATAATTGCAGGGTCATAAAACTACGGTGGTTAAAAGTACTTGTCTGATATTCAGCTCTATCGTACTTCCTTTTATGAGGTCTTTTATTTTGACATTCTGTATAATACAGAATATAGATTGAGAACAATATGTAAATTGATGTATAAGATTGGTGTAAAAACAAATGTGTTAAAGTGACTTTCTTTTACCTTTGTGGATGTTTTTTTCCGCTCAAACCCAGGAGGAGGTCAGAGGTCATGGTCAGCTACAGAACAGCAAAGCTAAATGATATGGAAAATACACATCACTGTAATTAGACTACCTTCTTCGGCCTCTTCAGTCTGGCCTCATCTATTGTGCAATCACACATTGTTCAAGTTATTTCAGATTCTAGTGGCAATCCCTAAGTTTCCAAAGATACCTCACATGTCAGGCTGAATCATTTGGAAATGTGTATAAAATGAGGTGCCAGACATCTTAAATATTTCCATTAATTTAATGGTGCAGCTATAAAAACAGCATGTGTTTAGTTTAGGGTTTGGATATTTCACTTTTATTTACACCGCTGAAACGGTGTAATCAGATTACTCTCTAGTTATCAGATTACTCTCATGTTACCAGGTTACTCTATGTGAAACGCAGTAATCAGATTACTCTAGTTATCAAGTTACTCTGTGAAACGCAGTAACGCAGAGTTGAGGAGCTCCGAAGGGCCGGCCAGCCGCCCGCTCACAGACCCTCTGGTCCTACTGTCACACAGACCGCTGCAGCAACAACGGCAGAAGGTGGAAGGTTTTCTTACCGCTTATCTGTCTTTACATTCTGAGTAATGTTGAAATGTTTTAACTTAAATAAAGGGAAAGCTGTGTGGATCGCTGGTGTGTGTGTCGCATTGAACCTTAAGTCACGGCAGTTGTGTAGCGTCGCTATGACGACCAGCTACATTGAGGGGTACTATCTCTGGATACTATCGGAGCACGGCCAAACCGAGTCGAGGCAAGGCGAGTTGCACTGGTAATGGAAAACTCGACTCAACATGACAGGTTCCACTCAAAACAGGCCTCGCCACGGTCGACCAAAGAAGCTGAGTGCACGTGTGGAGGTGCGCAAAGTCTCTAATAGGGTTGGGTGAATTTCCACTGGACGATGTCTACAATGCAACATTGGGATGGACAATGTCATCAGGTGCGCGGTCGTGTGCACGCACGGTGGGGGCAGCAGTCATCTTCGACTTCACTCCATAAAAAAAATTGGTAGACTATTAACTTACGTTACAAGTCGTGGTGGATATTTTAGGCACAGACCAAACAGTGAACACACAGAGCGCAGATGTTGGTTTCACTTTTTTTATAGGCTACATCATTAATAAGCCGATGTGCAGCTCACCTGCTGCCGTGATAGCGGATCGCGGGTGGAAATATACGGAAAAAAGACAAGTTCATAGTCTTAGGACTTTTCAGACTTTATGAAACATACTGCTGATGGAGAAAATGGAGCAAAATGGGGGGCCAGAGAGAGTGGGGGCAAGCCGGGGTGTTTACTTGAGGTGTAGGTGTGTGTGATGTGTCATTTTGAGGGGACAGCAAATTTACACTGTTATACAAGCTGTACTCTCACTACTTTACAATGTAGCAAGTGTCACTTCTTCACTTCTTCAGTGTTGTCACATAAAAAGATATAATCAAATATTTACTAAAATGTGAGGGGTGTACACACTTTTGTGAGCTACTGTATATATACTCAGTATGGAATCAGGTGTCTTAAAACTATCCAAAGGGGAGATTAAAGGAAACTGGGTGTTAGGGGTTACAGTTTACATACCATATATATATATTTGGGGATGGCAAATCACCTGTTAAATTGTGTAGTTGATGTAACATTGATCTGGATGCCACACCTATTTATCAGACCATATTGTATTACATCTGCCACAGTATTGTTATGATTTAGACAATAAAAATGCATCATGATTCCAAATCTTTTAAATACCACGGTTGGCATGATTTAACATAAAGAATATCGCAGTCCAGCCTCCAGGAATTGCTCAGCTTTTAGTGTGTAGCAGATGGAAAGTGTTTAATCAGTTTCCTCCTTACATACTATAAATGTTGAACTACATTACCAAAAAATGTGTTTGTACCTAATTCACCTTATAACATCCAGTTTCTTAAGTTTGAACATGTTTCTTGCTTTTTGTATTCCCAGTGGTTAAAAACATTTCCAGCATTAGCGGTACAGTTGTGCATACAGGTTGTAATTTGTGTATAAGATAGCAGACACACTTCACACACCATTCACTTGAAACATTTATTGAATAGGCTAGGGCTGGGTCGGTAGTTCCGCTTCCCCTTCGCCATAACGGAATTATCCAAGGGTCGAAAAAGATAGAAGAAAAGTTGCACTGTAAATAGTTGTAGTCACGTTTTTTTAAGTTATTTGTACGCGTTGCTTACTACCAAGGCCCCGTGTAACAGAGGAAGTACTTTTAACGGATTTACAAACGTTTTCCAAACCGTCGAGGATCGGCCGGGAGTCAAGTTCTGTTCAAGTTTAGCTGCTGTGGAGCCTCCGGTGAGCTCTGCTGCCCCTGCGTCCTTTCCGTTAGCCTGCAAATTAAGCAGACTGGTACCGGATAGTTTGTTACTTTGCAGTCTCTGTTGTGTTGTCCAAACCAGCTTCTGGCTATGTTAATTTATCGGGAGAAATCCTATAACTTTTGTTGTCAGACTACTTTGCGTTCGCTGAAAGCTTAACGCGGATCTCGTAAGGTTGCAAGTGTTAGTATAGCTTGTCATGCTAACGTTAGCTTACACTAGCACACTTGTTGGCCAAGTAGCTAGTTAACCTAATGCTAACGTTAGCTTGCTAGCCGCCCCTGTTACTCATTTGAAGGGCATTTTTGAACACACAGAAATGCCGGAATATGGGGAAATAATGGACAAGCAATGAAGTGTCAGCTTTTCATTTCTGTACGAAGTGCACTAGGAGAAGAGCAACTTCCATTATGCTTTCATTATCCTCATCTGGGCTGCTCTTTTATTCTTCCCCAGTCATGGGTTTGGACACAAAGAAGAAACCACTTCTCTTCTATGCTCAATATTTCTCAGACTAATACAAAGGTTTTAGGTAGGGGAATAAGTTGTATAAAATAAGCTGTAGTCCCTGTGGTCACAGTCTCTCCATTAAATTAACTTTAAATGATACAGTCTCTACTCTCACCCTTATTATTAGTTAGATATTGCCAAATAATTAGCTTAGTTTGTTCCTAAAATCATCTTTCAATTCAGTCACTATGGGCTGTTTATTTGTACTTCGGGTAGTAACAATTCTTAATATTAATTGTTGCCTGAATACTGAGATAATAGACGTTTCAAACGGTGTGTTGGGTTTCTCTCTGCCCCACGCTATTGTGGCCCAACTAATAGGTTTTTCCCCATTGATAAAACACTAATACCACCCCCAATGTTCATGTACTCTTTGACTTCAATTGCAGTATCATTAGATTTTCAGTTGAAAGCTCCATGATTATTATTCACCAAATTCTGCTGTATTTATAACCTTATTACAGTATGTTTATGGTCTTATGAATGTTTTCTTACAGGAACCAATTGGTGCTTCATTTTCACTTTTGCTGTCACTTTCCGCACATCCTCCCATAGTGCATGAGCACACCCGTGCCTCATGCTGATGTGAGCGCTGCCTGGCTCCCTCTGTGTTTGCCACCCTGTCCATCCTCATCCTGTGTGCCCCCCACCCCCACCCCCGCCCTCTTAGCCCTGTGAGGCTCACAACAACCTATAGCGATGTGTGATAACGGAGACCCTGAGGATAAACCCCCTGCCCCTCCGGTCAGAATGAGCAGTACCATCTTTAGCACCGGCTCTGGCAAAGACTCACTCTCAGCCAACCACAGCTCTAAACCGCTGCCATCTGTGCCAGAGGAGAGAAAACCTCGCAACAAGATCATCTCAATCTTCTCGGGGGCTGAAAAAGGTGCGATGAAGAGTTTGGTAGAAAAATATTTAACTTGAAAGTTATTCTTGTGTTTGTGATTGGTGTAAGCACTGATGTGTTATGCGTCATTTCAAGACGGTTTTGTTTACTCTCAGGTGGTAGAAAGAAAGATCGAGACAAAGAACGACCAGAGATCTCACCACCTTCAGATTTTGAACACACCATACATGTTGGGTTTGATGCTGTCACAGGGGAGTTCACTGTAAGTTTCCAATGCACATTTTCCCCAAGCTTTTTGACACTTGACTGTTAACCAATACACACATTTCCATCACACTGCACCAGTTTGACACTATGTCATCTTTGTCATACGCAGGGTATGCCAGAACAATGGGCTCGACTACTCCAGACCTCAAACATCACCAAGTCAGAGCAGAAGAAAAACCCGCAGGCTGTGCTCGACGTTCTCAAGTTCTATGACTCCACGGGCAACGGCCGTCAGAAGTACCTCAGCTTTTCATCTTCTGGTGAGACTTGAAGTTAAATTGTGAAGTTTGTTAAGTTACCTGCAGGGTATTGTGAACTTATATCAAGATATTAAATTCTTCCAGTGGACGGAATTGGTCATGTAAAGTTGCTAGGTTTAGCCCTGAAAAATATAAATAAACTACTCCACTGTGTTTGTAAGTACAAGTTAATTATTGCCTAAAATGATTTTTTTCCTTTTAGTGTTCAAATAGATAACATTTTTATTTTCTCATAAAGAGGAATTACTTTAAAACATCTTTTGTGCAGTGGCCAAAGCAGTGGCCGGCGGCATTATTTTATCTGGTTGTCTGTCCAAACACAAGATCTCAAAATTGGCACAAACGTCCACTTGGACTCAATAATGAATTGATTGGAGTTTAGTGGTCAAAAGTGACGGTAACTGTTAGAATCAGTCAATCAATCAATTTTGTTTATTGCCAGGTATGTGTACACATGCGAGGAATTTGACTCTCGATTGTACAATGCTCACGATGTGCTTACTTATAGAATAATACAATAACAGTAATGCTTTCATAAAATCTAACACAGGCTACAGTATAGAGAACATATATATATATATATATATATATATATATATATATATATATATATACTATATCAAAAACAGAAATAGACAGATTGAGACAATAGTGCAATGAGCAGAGTGCAAAGGATGCAGGAGTAAATTATTACCATTATTTTTGTTGTTGTTGTTATTATTATTATGTACATGTCGGAGGTGGATGTGATATACAGGTGCACATACAAGCATACATGTACACAGTGTGAAGGAGCACAGTGCAAAGGATGCTGGAATAAATAAGTATTATGTGCAGGTGTTATGTACTTGAGGTAGGTGGATTTGGTATACAGTATACAATATGACAGTATGAACAGCTCTGAAATAGACAATATTGAATAAATGATGAGTGGTAGCCAGTAAACAGGTGGCCGATTAGAGGCAGAGTTACTGGGTTATTGCACAGGAATTGTCAGAGTGATGGCTTGTGGGAAGAAACTGTTCCTGAGTCTGTTGGTGTAGTGCCTACCAGAGTGGAGAAATTGGAACAGGTTTTGTCTGGGGTGAGATGGATCTGCAGTGATGTTTCCTGCCCATAATTCAAGATTTGATAACCATATTTCACAGTTGGTTGGACATTTAATTGGTGACACTTATGGCCATGGTTATGGCCATAACTCAAGAACTGATGTGGCAACTATGACAAAATTTCACACATCATTTTTCATGGCATTGGATTTGTAGAGAATTGCTTATCCCACCTTTTTAATCAGTTCAACAATGTGTATTCACTGGAAACTTATACTTTTTTATTAAATTCCAAGTATTCACTACCTACATTATATTGCCAAAGTTTTGGCTCGCCTTACATATACATAAATGATGTTAATCCGTAGGGTTTAATATAGAGTTTCCGTTGTTCCCATTGCTTCCACTTTGTTATAATACCACTAACAGTTGACTGTGGAATTTTTAGTAGTGAGGAAATTTCATGAATGGACTGACAGCAGTAGTGTAGAAGTTATGGTGTTTAATAATTCTACAATTGCTTAATAACTGTCGAAGCTTAAAAAATGACTTATTGCACAAGTGGCAACCTATCACAATACCACGCTTGAATTCACTGAGCTCCTGAGAGCGACCCATTCTTTCACAAATGTTTGTAGAGGCAGTCTGCATGCCTAGGTGCTTGATTTTATACACCTGTGGCCATAGAAGTGATTGGAACAACTGAATTCAATGATTCTGAGGGGTGTCCTAAAACCATTGACAATATAGTGGATATTATGAGTCTGGACAAAGGACAGGACTGGACAGGGATGTAAACTGCAACTTCACTGGTTGGCGGAGGCATACAACCACAGGCCCGTAATTCTAGTTTCTTTTTAAAGATATTTTTTAGGGTTTATTTGTATAGGACAGAGAGAAGTAGGAATTGAGAGAGAGAGCAAGAGAGAGAGGGGACAATATGCTGCCCCAGGCTGGAGTCAAACCTGGGGCCACACCTAGAAGGACTAAGCCTTGCACATGGGGCGGGCACTCCACCGATTGAGGCACCGCCGCTCCCAGTAATTCTAGTTTTCTCTTTGTTGTGTTTTTTCATTATCAGAAAAAGATGCATTCACCCCAGGGCCTCAGTCTGTAAGTACTCAGTGCTCAGTTACAAAACACATGCTGTTTAATTAGCCCAATGTTTTTTCTTATAAACAACCTTTTCTTTTACTCTAAATTAGCCTGTCAAAAAAGGCTCTGAACCCTCTTCTCCGAATATCAAAGACATTGATGATGATGACGATGATGAAGCTCCTCCTCCTGTTGTGGCACCAAGACCAGAACACACAAAGAGCGTAAGTCACCTACCCTAAGTAGCCTTGACAGCAAAATGATTGTCTGTAAAATCAGTTATTCATATTTCACATTCTGATGCACTCTTTGTGCATTTAAGAATAATGAATTTATTTGATTGCCTCTTGTTTGTTGTGTTGTACAGGTGTATACGCGCTCTGTTATTGACCCCATCCCTGCTCCAAGCACATGTGTAGATGGAGACACTGCCTCCAAGGCTGCAGACAGACAGAAAAAGAAGGGCAAGATGTCGGATGAGGAAATCATGGACAAACTGAGTAAATAATTAATATATCATTAATCTTACAAATCTGTTTCCTGAACAATACAGCTGTTGAAATCCCACCTGTTTCCTTTCCATATGTGATTGTTATCTGGCTTACAGGAACCATAGTCAGCATTGGAGATCCCAAGAAGAAGTACACCAGATATGAAAAAATTGGTCAGGGGTGAGTGCAGATCCACCATTCCATGTAATATTACTTTATATATATTTTCTTTCTCTCTTTTTTTGTGTGTCAACATTACATGTTTTCGAGCGTCTTCAGTGTCAGCCTTATGGAGCCAGAAACCTCAACATGATCCCAACTATCCTATGAGACCGATCGTAGTAGATTCTTATTATCTTATTTTAGTTTTTCAGTTAGTAATATACAAAAAAGCACCATGTCACACCTGTGCATAATACATATGCAGACTAATTTGAGTGAACTGTTTGTTCAAATGTGCATTGCTCATCTCACTCTTGTCACAGGGCATCAGGAACAGTTTTCACAGCCATTGATGTTGCCACAGGACAGGAGGTAAAGAATGACTAATAGATGAGTTGTGGAGAAAGACTAACCAGGGACACAGCAGAGCATAGAAGTGGCGCTCATTGCGTAACAATTGCTACATGAAACGCATATTTCTACAAGAAATACAGCTTTAAAGTGAGACTATGTAACCTTTCCTGAACAGCTGCCCCCAGAAACACAAATAAAGAAGAGTAATCAAGTTAGCAAACTGACCCAGTGCTGTTAGTTATGCAGCAATATCTATTTAAAGTTAACTAACATTAGCGTACATTAGTTAGAAATAGCCATCATATAACCAAGAATGTGTTATGTCTTCTTTCAAAACTTATGTTGTCTTGCTTTAAATGCTTTACATTAAGAAAAGAGAGCAGTCATGACAAAGAGCAAGAGAAGATTAGGAATATTACATATGAAAATACTATACTAACAATCCCCTGAGAAGAAGTAATTCATCATCATTCGTCTCTTCTCTCTTCGTGCCTTTTTACAGGTCGCCATTAAACAGATCAACCTACAAAAGCAGCCGAAGAAGGAGCTGATCATCAATGAGATTCTGGTGATGAAGGAGTTGAAAAACCCCAACATTGTCAACTTTTTAGACAGGTAAGACTGAAAGTAAAGTTACACCCAGACAGCTCTTGAAAAAAGTGAGAGTAGAGCATCCAATGATACTATAACAAATTTTAAAAAAGGACACACAAGCATGGATTGACCTGTGTGTGTGTGTGTGTGTGTGTTAGTTTCCTGATGGGGGAGGAGCTGTTTGTGGTGATGGAGTACCTGGCTGGTGGCTCCTTGACCGATGTGGTTACAGAGACCTGCATGGATGAGGCCCAAATAGCTGCTGTCTGCCGAGAGGTACGCTGCACTCTTGACAGCCATATGGAAGAAATCAAATCCTACTTTATGTGAAAGTTAGAGGCAAAAAAAACCTCAACAACTTTTCCTTGTCTCTTCCCATTTGTATCTGTATCTGCAGTGTTTACAAGCCTTGGATTTCCTGCATGCGAATCAGGTCATCCACAGAGACATTAAAAGTGACAACGTGCTGCTCGGGATGGATGGCTCTGTCAAGCTGAGTAAGTCCTTTACGTATGTCATCAGGGGCAGCCTGTTAAACTCCGATTGCTGTGTCATTTCACTGTTAATATTTATTCACTCTTCTTCATCTCCTCGACAGCCGATTTTGGCTTCTGTGCTCAGATCACTCCAGAGCAGAGCAAACGCAGCACCATGGTAGGCACGCCGTACTGGATGGCTCCTGAGGTGGTGACCAGAAAGGCTTATGGGCCTAAAGTAGACATTTGGTCACTGGGTATTATGGCCATTGAGATGGTTGAAGGAGAGCCTCCCTACCTGAACGAGAACCCACTGCGCGTGAGTGCGACCATTTTAAATCCTCTTGGTTATTTAACTCTCTTTTTATTTTTGTCTTATTTACATGTTCACCTCCAACATTTTGATGCAAAGCTCTCCCAAGTTGAATCACCTGCACCGTGAGCAAATGTTAGAAGATTAAAAGTTTACTTACAAAGAATTCAGGAACACTGTTTATTATTTTTATTGGCCAAGTATGTTTACACACACATGAATTTGACCAATATACAATGTTGATTCTCAGATTAAACTTCCTCTTCTGTGTGAACACACTTATGAATTAGACAATCCTGGGCCAACAATTTAATCTGTAGACCAGTTACATGGTGTCACCCACCTTGTATGGTTTTTATAAAGTCAGTTAACTCAGCTGTCATTAAGGGCTATACAAGGGGAAAAGACTTTATGGTGGTGGTGTGAATACTGGGTTAGACAATTATTGTGAAATACTTTCATATCAATTAAAATCAGACTTTTAAAATGTTCCCACTTTACCAGTTTGACTTTATTCACTTGCTGCAAGTGAGTTATTCCCTGAACCTTGATTTCACAGTTCTTGGTGTTCCTTTATCTCTCCCCTCTTCCCCTTGGCAGGCGTTATACCTGATTGCCACGAACGGCACGCCCGAGCTTCAGAACCCAGAGAAGCTGTCTCCGGTCTTCAGAGATTTCCTCAACCGTTGCTTGGAAATGGATGTAGAAAAAAGAGGCGGAGGCAAAGAGCTGTTGCAGGTTAAAAATTCTTCCTGTTATTAAGATTTATTTTTTATTGAACACTTGAGTTTTAATTAAATGTGCATCTGATTGACTGGTTCCCTCTTTCCCCTTCCTTCTCGTCTCTTTGTGGATCTGGTGTGCAGCATCCGTTCCTGAAGCTGGCGAAGCCCCTCTCCAGTCTCACACCTCTCATCCTGGCAGCCAAGGAGGCCATGAAAGGCAATCGTTAGCGGATGAAACTAGCTACCCTGCCTTCCCCATGCTGTGCACAGACGTGTGCCAACCATTTAGATTTCATGCCAGACAATAGGCTGAGAGTGACTTGCCAATCTTGGTGCACCAGCCTTACAAGCCCTGACAAACCTCACTGTGAAGAAGACCAAAAATATAGAGCACAACTCCACCGCTGTCCACACGAACTCTTTCTCACTCAGACGTCAGAAGACAAGTCAAACTTAAGTGCTTAGTTTCCGAGTCAGGCATAGTTATTTTGTACAACAAATCTCCTTGTAAGTTAGTTTCTAGGCTTGTATTTAACTTGGAATGAAGAAGATGCCTAGTTTCTATTTAGTTTTTTTTTTTTTTTAAATCATCTGCCTTAAAAAAATTGTTGCCTAATGTATTGTTGATTTTGTCAGTGTTTCTCTTCTCATGATTTTTACTACCTTTGTAATTTACCTTTTCAGCTCGTCAGTGTCTTAGTTATTTTGATACTTGAATTTCATATTTGTCCCCCTTCTTGTTATGGAGTTGGTCTCATTCAATGAACACTTGTGCTGTTTCCACACTGACTTTGTGTTTTATGGACATTTTCTCTTACTGATTTTATAGGAAACATTTCAGTGCATTTGCCATCATGAACATGTCCTGTGATTGTCTCATTCTTCGATCGCCACAGCCGACAGACCTACTGTACCAGTCTTTCCCCAGTATCATTTAGTCTCTTGATACCAGAGGTGCACCTTACAGGCAAATTAAAATGTTAGATTGACAGGGTTTATACTTTCTTCTTTATTGTTGTTATTAAAAATGACTATTGTATGTTGAAGTTTGTCCTTTGTGTTTTTCTGGACTAAATGCGCTTTTCCCATATGTATATTGTGTACGCCATAATTAGTTTGAAAAACAAAAATTAGCTGGTATGTGTTGACTGTTTCTTTTTTTCAGCATGACGACTAACAACCTTGTCTGCACACTCAAATAAATGCAACTGTTAGTGCTTTTGTGATTGGGTGTGAAAGTGATTGGTGTGCAGTAATCTCACCTTATTTTTATAAAGCCACACAGAGTGAAACAAATATGATACTAGACTAAATATATGTGGTGCTATAGTGTTAAAAACCTTTTCTATCTACTCTGTTTAGGTTTATCCACAGTGTATGATTATCTACAGGCACAAATTTAGGATGTAGGCGACAGAGCTCGAGGTGTCTTTATATTAAAGAGTATGTTGACAATCATTTTGAAAAGGTTGATCTTTTGTAGTCTGAGTTTACTTTGCGCTTTTATTGTGGAGGTTTTGCCCGGAAGTGTAACAGTGTTTCGGCTAAGCTCCGGTTTCCGATTCTCAAAGTGAAGCAGCTGTAACAACAGGACATAACTGCAACTCTTTCTGGGCTTACTGTGAAATGGCATTCCACACGAAAGACAAAGACGCTTACCAAAGACTGAACTATCTTTACCAGGTAGGAAATAAATGATAAAGTAAAAGCTAACCGCTGTCGTGATGGCATTGGTAACGGTCACGTGGCTAACATGCTAGCTAACTCGCCATGGAGGTGTCTATGTAATGACGTTCCACCGGTTTTATCCCACTGCAGGCTGCACATTGTGTTTTATCTCAAACCCCGGAGAATGTGGAGCTGGCTCGTTTCTACTGCTTCACACAGAAGACCATTGCAAGACGTTTAGTTCTTAGACAGTAAGTTTATTTGATTATTATACAGAGGCGTTTGTTTCGTCTGATTTTATTTTGAAGGTTCGCAGCACTTTTCCTGTAAAGCAACACCTTTTGTTGATTACTTTTTTCATTGTTGCATAGGGTTTCATATGTACAGATAAACATATTTGAGAACTGTAAAACACATTAACGAGCTACACATGTTCTTACATTACCATTAACATGTTTCAGCATCCACTGCTGAACATTGTTCACGACAAATGCACCAGTTCTTCCTGTTTGAGTAACATTTACTAAAAACTTAAGTGCCAAGCTGTTCTGCTCAGCTGTACTGAGCCCTTTTAACAACTGAAACTATATGTTAGTGACCTCTTTTTAAAGATTTACATCTTTAGTAGGAACCAATGTGCTTTGGGATGAGAGCCACAGACAAGGTAGGTAAATCAGAAAGTATTGCGAGAGGGACTAACAGTTGGTTTTGGTCTTTTCAGAGGATTGGTTGACATCCTTAAAACTCTAACCTGTCTAAGCATGAATATGGGTTTCAGCTGTTAATAGTTTATTTTATTGCAGAGACCCATCAGTGAAGAGACAATTATGCAAGAAGTGCTGCTCATTGCTCATCCCTGGTGTCACTGCCACAACAAGACAACGAAGTAAGTCAGTTTACCATTTTTATGACACTCTTGTCTCTTTAAAGAATTGCCCCTCGGGGATGAATAAAGTATTTCTGATTGTCTCACTCTAGTTTTTGTAGATTTAAAGAAGCATGTTCAGAGAGACTAACCTTCTTTTTGTTGACTTTGTCTCATTAGGGAAGAAACACAAGACTCGCTTTACTGTTGTGAAGTGCCTCAGTTGTGGCCAGAGCAAGATGTTACTGAATAATCCAGATTATTGTTTATGGGTAGATCGTCCCGAGGCTCAGATGGAGCAACAAAAGCAGCCAGGTGACAACCCTCCACTAACCTCACAGAGGATGGTTTTACTAAGCGTACTGTGCTTACCTGGTCGCAGCATCAAGATTCGTACTGTGAAACCCTTCTCAATCTTAAAGATTAATAATACCGTGAGCCTAAAATTATAACAGTGTATTAGGGCCAACGTAGATAAAAAAATAAAAGTAAATTACAGAGCCACAGGAGTAAGGTAATATTAGAAGGAAAAAAATGTTTTGAGAGAAAGAGATTTGATAGAATTAAGTCCTAAAAATACGAGAAAGAATCTGGATATTCCCTGAGATTAAAGTGGTAAATTTATGAGTAATAATAAGTAGTAATAATACAAGAGTCAGTGAAGACAGAAAAGGTGGAGCTTTCAGATAATTGGGGCAGATATGAGGGGCTGCAGCAAAGCCAATTGGCACCATCTTAGTATCACATCTTAGTCATTTATAAATATTTGAACAGAAGGAAGTATCTCATAATACTGATCGGTGAAAGCAGCTTTTTATCTCGTACATCTACCACTTTTTTCCCAGAATATTACCCCCCTACCAATGGCTGTGCTAAAAAAAAAAAAGATAAAAGTATCTATACAATGGGCCTAATACTCGTATAAAACTGTTATCAGACAGCACAAATTGGCTCTCAAATACATAAGAATTGAGAAAAAGTAGCAAATTCAGATTTTTCAACTCCCACTGAGGCAATACTGACTTGAGCAAAGAGTATTTCAGAACACTCGGTACTGACCATTATTTATTCTTTCTCACCCCACAGATTCAAGCCCTTCTCTTAAGAAGACGCCAAAAGATACAACGCCTGATGGGACAGTGTCTTCTAAACCTAGTGGCACCCAGAGCACCGCCAGCACGTAACTGCAGTTAACCTGTTCTGACTGCGATAAATGAAGGACTGATATTTGTCTTTTTTCATTTTCTTATTTAAAAATGTGTACTGTTTTTGAGTCACTTATATCCATAATTTGAGGAACTAGTTTGATGTTATTTGAATGCAAACTTTCCACGTCAGTGTTATTTCCGCAGTGTGTTTATCAATCTGTTGATCACAGTGTCATTTTTTATGCTACCAACAGATGGCCACAATGTGGTCTGCACAGTGGATTTCACCAACACTAGTGTTGGGTTTTTTCCCCCCAAAAGAAGCTTAATGAAAACAGCTGTCAAAGATGGAAAACTTCTGTCATTATTATTTTATGCTTAATATTTTACACAGTCTGTACAGACATGTAACTTCTCCTCGAGATAAATACCTATTGACCATTAACCATTTGTTGTCAGGTACTTTTCTAAAAGGTTGAAATTTTTTTTTCACATTTTCTTCTTTTCTCCTTTGTCTCCCTTTGGCACTCGGAAACGTGTCTTCTGGAAATATAGTAAATTCTTGGCGAAAATCCTTGGGATATGGCCCATATACAGAAGAAGAGCCAGAGTCATGCCTAGAAAACAGACATTCTGTAAACAGGGTGTTCCCTTACAAAGAATTGACATGGGATGGATGCACATACTGTATAATTCATTTTAATGTAATTTACCTGTGAGAGAGCCCAGCCAGTACACTACTGCATACTCTGTGAAGGTAAATCCAGAACAGTAGAAGGTGAGGCCATAGGCCAGTGATGGATTTATGTAAGCTGAGGTGTAGCCTCTGGCTGCAAAAAGAACAGACAAATAAAGCTATTATACTGATGTTATATGCTTTTAATAACATAGATGTAGACACACAAGTCTATCAAATAACACTTGAAGCAAACAGCAGTGCAGTGTATGTCAATTATAAGTTTGTAAAAGAATACAATGAAGCAAGACCCTGATCATGAACATCAAAAAAACATCAATGAGATGTCCATTGAAACAGGTAATATCTAATGAGCAAACTAACAGTAATACTGTACTTTCTTCTCTTCTATAGTCTTTTAGGCCAAATTCATAAATACTAATAATGGATACATTGAAGTAGGTCAGGTGGAGGAGGAAATTAAGGTTGCACATGTGATTTAGGCTACCATGTGGGGGGGTTACATAAAACTTACCTGTGTGGGACAGGAAAGTGAGGAGGATGGCGATCAAGGGCACCCGGATCAGAGCACATCTGCGTTGCAGGTTCAGATGGACTAGGTGAAAGATGAGCGCGCAAACACACTCTGTAAAAAAACCCTGAAGCAAAGAGACCAGCAGAGACGTGCTGCACTCTCTAGCCATCAGGGTTTTGATCATGTGCATGTCTGTCAGCTCCAGACTCCAGTAGTAAACAGCTACAAGAAGGGCTACATGGGCCCCAAGAAAATGTGCTGCAACAGCAAGGAGAGTGGGCAGAGTGGTGGCGTCGAGCTGCAGGAACTTCATCACAACCAGGGTGGGATTCCCTGTTGCACCACCGCAGATCACGCCGTGTGTTAGCAGCACCACGAACAGCATGGTTACAGTCACATCAGGACCCAAGCCCCCGGCCCACTCACCCACCTCCACAATGGTCTGCACCTCCAGCCAACATGCCACCAGCATAAAAGAGGACGCAAACTCCAAAGTGAAGAAAAACCGTGGCCATTTATTAAGGAGTGTTCGAACTGAGGCTGCAAAAATCACAACAGCCAGGAAGTATCCGAGAGAGGCATTCAGTCCAGACATGGCTCAGATTAGATGTCCCTCCTGTGTCTTTTCAGAAAGAACTGTAGGTTTGACTAAACCACCGTCTGTCAACGTGGCACATGCAGAAACACATTTGTTATCAGCGACACGTCAGGTTTTTATCCCACAAACACCTGCCAAAATACACAGGCCATTGCAAGGTCAGGTCAGGAAGCTGGCCTTCATTTAGTGGTCATGTATAATTAGATCAAAGCTTTGGTTAGATGCGTCTTTTTTCTCTCTACAGGATAACATATACTATTAATGTTCTACATGGCTAAAGAGTAATAAAAGTGCAAATTAAAACATATTCCACTGTATTTAAATGTTTAGAGGTTTGCTGGTTAATAGCAGTCAAGTTTGAGTGGATGTTTTGTTTTAATTTTAAACTTGGCTTTTAAACTTACTTTGGCTTTTGGAGGATAAGTTAATGATATGCAACCTCACAGCAATGTGATTTCAACACTGAAAGTATGTTGCATGACTCCGCCTAATGTCTTTGTTGCGCACAATTTGTTCTATGTTGAAACAATCACATTATGGATGTACAAAGAATTTGACATTAATTTTATCCAAAGCGACTTAGAATTGCTATATGTCAGAGGTCACACGCCTCTGGAGCAACTAGGGGTCTTAACACATTGCTTCATTGTGGAATTGAACCCGGTTCTCTCACACCAAAGGCATGTGTCGTATCCATGTACCATCACCACCCTATGACATCAGCAATATAGCATTTTTTCAATGACAGTTTTATTTGAAATACCATAAAATGTTTTGATCATTTGTGTGCTGTGTAATTAGTGAACAATTTAAACTGTTACACCAACTGCAGAGAGTAATCTGTCCTTCAGCACAGGTATGACACACAAGTAATATTTTTTTTATCTTTCTCTAAAAAGAAATAGAAAATGTATTATTATATATGCATTCTTTTAAATTTCTCGGTAATAATAGATTGATTGAATAATAGATCTTGTACTGCACTCTGGATGGAGCATGCACTGTCCTCTATCAGACTTGATGTATTTTGCTGTAAAGATAAACCAATGGGTTTAAATATATTTGCACGTCTTCTACCCATCTCTTATGAGGAGCTGCTGCATTTTGAAGATATCAAGTTTGGTCCACCGGCAACACTACTCTAAAGCAGCACACAGAACTGCTCCTATAGTCTTATATAAACGTTTAATTCTTTTCTATATTAAAATACACTATAAAGACAATACTCTTAATTGGTTGTGATGCCACCATCGTTAATGTTAGTAACACCTGTGCTTTTCCAAATGTGACCAATCAAAATGAGAAAGCAAACAAAGCAAACAAAGCAAACAAATTTATGCTTCGCCACCGCCGTTGGGCAGAGTGATTGAAACAATCTGAAGCCATTGTACACCATTCATCACAGTGGTAATAAATGTCATGAAAGAAGGAAGTCTTGGGCACATATTTTGTATTCATTACATCTTCATATCTTATCTCATGACAGAGTTGTAGGCTTCTGAACAGAAAGTGTGCACTTGTGACAATTTGCCCCATCAGCAGGCATGTTGTCACACTGGATTGTCGAAAACTAAGAACACAATGTGCAGTGGTCACCCCAGTTTCATCAACATTCCAATTGTCTCCTGTTCCCAATGGCATTGTAGTGGGGGGAGGTCTTCTTGTTTCTCCAAGTGAAACACAACTTTAATGAAGTGCTATGTTGAGCTTGAGATTTAGCCAACATTAGCACAAATATCAGTTTGGGGAAAGTTGTTGCATGTGACAATTTATCCCAGTACAAACATACACATAGAACATGCTAAAAAAACATCGTGAAATTGTATAATAAGCTCTGACAACAATATTGTAAATAGAATATTATAACTACAATGTAGTTTACAGCAGCAGGCATGTCGCTGGACTACATATAACTGAATTCATGACACTGGATGAAGTAGCGTGTGTGTGGGGATTTACTGTTTAATATAGTAGGCTTGTAGTGTGTTGGTGGACACACACACGCACTACTTCATGCCGTCATTACTTTAGTATGGTGTTATGAATTGCATTAAGGCAACAAGGATAGTAGACAGCATAATAAGGATGTAGTTTATTTGTAATTGCAAAGAGGAAATGTGTTTTTGAATGAAGGAAGGAAGATGGTTAGAAATTATCAGCGAAAGACAGCATTGCAGCTCACCACCTGACATAATGTGAAAGGCAGTCAGGCAGGTGAAGTTGCAGAACAAATCAATCAGGAGTACAGTAAAAGGATTTGGACATAATTTGCCATACTCTGACTCGGTACTGTCAAAAGCTTATCAAAAAAGAAGCTGAAAGTCAGACAGCCATGCCAGCAACAGTGGTTGTTTATACAACACCACAGAAGCAGCTTGTTGAAAATATTACTAGGTTTGCTGACATTTATTTTGGTCTGTCACCAAGTGAGGTCAGATGATTTTCTGTGGCACCAGCTGAAGTTCACGACTTCATGGGCAGAAAACAGGCTACAGGCTTATTAAAACAGCACACAGTGCTGTCACTGAGAAACTAGCCTTGGCAAGACAAAGTGATAGGACCAGGCAGCGGCGTCCCTCAAAATTCTGGGTCCTATAAGCAGTCCCTGTGGGCCCCCTTCCTCTCTTGGTCCCTGTCTCCACAATCAGAAATATTTACAAATAATTGAGCTCACAACTGATTACTACAATTAAACTGTAGTGGTGATCTCCGAACTCCACCTACAGAATGAATATTAGTCTAAAGAAGTAATAAACTATAAAATGATTGAAATGTAAAAACAAACAAAAACAAAGTCAAAACTCGTACCTGACTATTGAAAGGTTTAGAAAACCATGTTCCTTTTATCGTAATACTTGACACATACATTTCAGGAAAGTATAATAATCTCAGTCTCAACAATGAATATAAGGTGAGGCAAAGCAGTTCCACCCTTTTTTTTCCCTCAGTTAAAAGTGCGATAACATTGTGTCAGGAAAAAACAAAAACAAATGGATCCCCATGTACAAATAACAAACCGTAAGTAGTGTTTGTTAATTCTGCATAGAGAGAACCAGTTACCAGAATCCACAACACACATTCTGTAATACCGAGGGAACAAAATGTAAAGTGTCATTTTAAATTATCTCCCGAAAGGAGGCAGGAACATTAATTAAAGCCACAATCCTTCATGGGTACTGACAGCCCACTGCCCATCCACTTTGGTTGTTTGAAGGATGAGGTTAGATTACTGTCCTTACCGAGGACAGATCCTGGCAAACGATCCCACAGAGGTTAAATAGCTGAGTTACATGTCAGTCAAAAGGTCAGGACTGAAGAAGCCTCTTGGATGAGGGACGAAATGTCCAAGTCCAGTTGCCCTTGACCTCAACCTTCCTTGGATGCCTATTAGGGTTGTGTTTGTTGTGTGTCTGGATACACAATGGTACAGTACTCTTTATTATTTTTATTCATATATAACGTTACTTGTATTTAGGAAGCACTTTGGGTCAACTCTTGTTGTTTTAAAAATTGCTATATAAATAAAGTGACTTGACTTGACTTACGTTAATAAATTAACAAACAAAAAGCTGTTATTTTCAGCTTCGTGTGTGCGTTCCACGTGTTTTATAGACCGAAAAAAATAACATCCCTCTTTAAAGCAAATGCGTCTCTGTGATGTTCAGACTTGTGGCGGAAGTTGTGAAACGTCTACGTCCTCGTGTTGTGTGCGTGCGTGCGTGTGCGTGTGTGTAGCGGGGGATGAGCCTGTGAAGAGATGGCAGGGAGAGAGCTGACACTCACAGAGGAATGAGAACTTGTTGGGGATGGCGGACAAACCTCTGACAGTGTTTGTGAAGCTGTTTGCCGCAGGCTTTTACGGCGTGAGCTCGTTTCTCATCGTCGTGGTGAACAAAAGTGTCCTCACAAACTACAGGTAACGGTTTTGCTAACGCTTATTGCGCGTATAACGTTAACTGTTAGTTGAAAAGCTACGTTACCACAAGCTAGCTAACATAGCAACTGAAGTTGTGTTGAATAGCGGAGCCAATACGGTGGAGCTTATTAGCTAACCGTGCAGACAGAAATAAGAGAGCTTCACTTACAGTATCTATGTATAGTATTGTATAGCATTTGAGGATGCTTTATTTAGGTACGAGGTTAGCTACAGTGTGCCCAGCCTTTAAGCTGTAAATTCATGTTGACTGGGACTAACGGGGGACTCAAATCTGCTTCTCCAGGTTCCCTTCTTCAATATGTGTCGGAATTGGACAAGTAAGTTGATCCCTTTTCCCTCTTTGTGCCACAATTTTCCAAACACACACCTATCCCTGCATGCAGGCAAAGTTAAAATAATTGTCTATTGAATTTATGTGTGCAGATGTTGGCCACAGTGGTTGTGCTGTGGGTGGGCAAGGCTGCGAGGGTGATCAGCTTCCCAGACTGTGATGAGAGTATACCTCGCAAGGTGAGAACATCTTGCCATCCCTCCAAAATCTTTTGCCAGTTCACCATGAGCAAGGCAGTTTTATTTCTTCACAATTGCCAAATATTTATGTTTACCTGGTTTCACAGGCGTTTCCTCTACCTCTCCTTTATGTGGGAAATCAAGTCACTGGTCTGTTTGGAACCAAAAGGCTAAAGTAAGTCCTCATATCTAAACTATCTAGGCTGAATGACTGATGAAGGGAAGTTGATGCAGTGTCACAATGAGCTCACTGGGCATGGCTGTTGATGTTTGGCCAAGTTAAAGAAATTGGTGTCCTCTTCCACCAGTCTGCCGATGTTTACTGTCCTCAGGAGGTTTTCCATCTTATTCACAATGCTGGCTGAAGGATTACTGCTCAAGTAAGATTACATTCATTCATTTACTGGTCCTTTTACTCAGTGGGACAACAAGCTCTTTGCATTGTTATGGTGGCTTTTACTTACAACTCAAAGCAGACAGATTGAATTTCATTGCTCTACTGTCTTTGACCTTTTGGCAGGAAGAAATTCTCCAGGCCAGTCCAGCTGACAGTATTTACAATGATCCTTGGGGCGTTTATAGCTGCAAGGTAAGTTCTACTAATTCCAGGTGTCCCAGACCAGAATTACCTTCACTACAAAGGGTTGTCCTGTCCTGATACATCCTCACTTTAGTTATATTGTCTTCAGGGTTCATTACACACATGTTGTAAATCTGTAGTTAAAGGAGCGCTGTTGAAACACAGCACGCCCAAAGCTAAATCGTTAGTGACAGAACACTTATTTTCTTCCTCAACACTTTCTCTCGTCTCTGTTCGTAGCGCCGACTTGTCCTTCGACCTGCAAGGCTACGTGTTCATTCTCCTGAACGACGTGCTGACTGCAGCCAACGGAGCCTATGTGAAACAAAAATTGGATGCGAAGGTATGCGGCAGCGCCATCTGATGAATAGTAACCATTGTTGGCTGGGAGCTGCTTTTGGCATTGAGCTGATGTTGTTAATTTAGAGAACCGTAACTGTCCTTCAGCGTCTGGCTTAAAGGAACTCCGTGTACACAAACGCCAGGAGTTGGTTCTTTTGACTCCCTGTTAAGTTGATTTAATTATCACTGTTTAATTCAGTTTTTGTAGAGTGTTTCTCTTTATTTTGCATGTTCTCTTGCATTATTTTAACTGTTGAGTCAGAAGTAGCTTGTTAGTCGTTTTTCATGTCACATGAGAAGACCGCTCAGCTCTCACGTTACAGCAGAGGCAGAACTGGGTCCAGATTTAGTCTGTGATGTCTGTAATGTGATGTCTGCTAATGCAGAGCGAGACAGAGAGGTGTGTGTGAGTATGTGAAAGATGTAGTCACGTGAAACAGAATCAGACAAATGCAAAAAAGAGGTTTCTAGGTAGTGCAGTGTGCTGGCCATGCATGCCATCCGTATGCTAGTTAATGGGTAGTGCACTGAAACACTTGTGAATAACCCTCTCTGTTCTTGCTCTGCTGAAACTGTTTCTATGCTGTTTCTCACAGGAGCTGGGGAAGTATGGATTGTTGTATTATAATGCTTTATTTATGATAATTCCTACTCTACTGTTTGCTCATGTGACTGGAGATGTGCAGAAGGTAAGCTGTTTGATTGAAGCTCCCTTTCTAAGTAACTTTTATTCAAACATCCAAATACATTTATTCATGGTAGATTGTATTCATTCGATTTGTGAAATGTAAGTGTTTCAACAGTAGTTAAACCACCAAGTTTTTGTATTTATGGTGTTGGTACTAATCAGCTATTGCGAGGTTTAATCCTAAACTGAAGTGAGTGCACATACGCGTAAGCATGGGTGTGTGCCGTAAATATGAGCTGCCTTTTTGTTGGTGAGTGTTGGCAGAGACCTTCTGGTTTGCCCAGCTGGGGCCCAGCAGCCAGAAAGGCACAAAGCTGCTATTATGCACCTAGTAGAGTTATTACAGCAGCGCCTACTACCTCCCCTGACTGAATAACCTCAGTAGAAATACACACTACTACCCTTTAAAGCTATTTCGAAACTCTGTGTTGAATTTGTAAGTATGTAAATGTTTGTTGTGTCAGTGTCTTTGTTTTGCAGTGCTCACTTCATCTTGACCTTTCTTTCTTCCACTGAATGCCAGAACAGACATGTCCAAGACTTGAATTATTTTTACTAAACAAACTGAATATTTTAAACTCAAATCAGTTTAATAAACAATTGCCTACATCTCTAGCTTTATTCCAGCTTTTTTGTATGCTTATAATGTCCGTGTGTTTGTTTTCTCTCGTAGAGTTCTGTTGTTTTTTACGCTGTGCTTCTCTTGTCAGGCAGTGGAATATGAAGGCTGGTCAGATGCATTTTTCCTCACCCAGTTCATCCTCTCTTGCATCATGGGGTGAGAATACAGGCCGACGCTTATGTGTGATGTGCATGTATGCGCAAGCAAGCTGCAGGATTGTGTTTTGTGCCAGAATTGACCATCAACAGGATAATATCAAATTTCTGTGTTCTTCTTGCTATTATATCATTCTAGGCCATCGCTTGACTGAGTGTGAAACTCACAATGACCCTTTTGTCTACCATGTTGCATCAACACTGTGAAATCTGAATTTATGCTTGAACAAGTGTTGATAAACGATAACTTGGCTGTTTTGCAGGTTTGTTCTGATGTATTCCACTGTCCTTTGTACACAATACAACTCTGCATTAACAACTACGATAGTGGGCTGCATCAAGGTAAGCATCAGTTTTGGATCAAGTAACAGTTAAATATACTAAAACAATACACAAACAAAACAGCTTCATTTATATTTTCTCCACTTTTCAGAATGTCCTGGTGACCTACATTGGGATGGTGTTCAGTGGAGACTACATTTTCTCTTGGACAAACTTCATAGGTTTGAATATCAGGTATGACACAAAAGGATTATTTTGTAATGTATGCTCAAACGTCCAGTTGTTTACATAGACGGATAGACTTAAATATATTCAGGGCCGGCCCAAGGTGTTCTGGGGACCTATGCAGAATTTGTCCCTAACACAAATCATCTGGCATTCTACCACATACATTTTGCATTATGACCAAACAACAGATCGAGTCAGTTACATATAAACATGAGAGGTAACTGTGAATACCACATTATCATATTGTGTTTTAACCACGCTTGCAGCACGGCCCTGTGGATGGCAGTGTTGCTCTGTTGGTTCACCACTTTGGTCCAGACTGAAATATATAAACAACTATTGGCTGCATTGCCGTGACATTTGGTACAGAAATTCATGGTCCCTAGATGTTGAATACTAATGACTTTGGTCCACTGACTTTTCATCTAGTGGCATCCTTGGGTCAAATTTAAAATTGTTGAATGTTTTGAATTTTTTTAAACCAATCAACACTGGGCCTCAGCTGTGCTAAGCTCACACTGGGGGGTAAATATGTTACAGAGGCGCTTTTGTTTTTCACGTAGTGCAATATATCCCATCTATCCCATGTTCCATCGTTAGCATGTAGCTTAAATTGTTCTTGTTTCAGTTTGTAAACAGAACTGGAGCGTTTCCCACTGGTCCTCCCCCAAACTGTGAACTAAATTATATTTGTTTCTGCTGAGTAAAGGAAAAGGTCAATGTGACTCAGATATCACCAAGAGTGATGTGCCAATCAACTCCTGTACCTGTTGCATCTTGTTGGGAATTATGAATTTTATGACGAGATGATGTGCTGCAACATGTTCACCTTTACGCTGGTTGACACGATTTTCATGTCTCCTTTTGCCTGCAGTTATCAAATGAAAGTTTTGTAGATCTCTAACATTAATTCAAACACCTCATGTTGAAAACCAGTTTCACAAATAAATCTCCTGTTATCTGCCAGCACATGGTTAGGTCAAATACCAGCATGGACATGTATTTATGTTTTTCATATGTGGTGTGAAGTGTTTGTATACTTTAACATGGTTGTGGCCTGTGTTGTTGCAGTATTGCAGGCAGCCTGGTGTACTCCTACATCACTCTAACAGAAGATCAGTCCAACAAAGCAAGTGAAGGCACCAAGCTGGATCTCAAGGGCAAGGTGGTTGTATGACAGAGACACTGGATTTGATTTTTTTATTATGCTGATGAACAGGAAAACTCTATTTTTAGTATGATTTATTTATGGAGTATTTTAGTGGCGAAGGCATGAGATTAATGAGAATCTGTCACAGAAACTTCCTTTCTGTGTTTTTGTGGAAATGGAGCCATGCGTCACCCTGACACTCCTGCGGTTGCCACTAGGGACTGTGGGTTGATTTTTAGATGTTCTTTTTAAATATTTGTATTTTGATACTGTACATGTGAGCACCGAGAAGAAGGGAAACATGGAACCAATATTATTTATATTACAACATTTCCTGAACTGAACGTTAAAAGTAATGTTGGGATGGTGTAATGTTTCCAGCTGGATTTATCGCTGGTTTTAAGCGTGGACTGACGAATCATGGGGAAATTAAGTAATGGTTATTTTAAAGAAACAATCCTTATTTTTTTATTGCCTTTTCTAGTTTGCTGTTTACAAGGACTGTAACTTTAGATGCCTTCTAAGCACAGCGAGATGCACTGACACTGTCATTTTCTGTTGTTTCAGTCTTTAGTACATTTCTTTAGATTTTTGCGCAAACACTGTTATAAGCTTTTTACAGACAAACGTAAGGACAGTAATCTAACCTCATCCTTCAAACAACCAAAGTGGATGGGCAGTGGGCTGTCAGTTTCCATCAAGGATTGTGGCTTTAATTAATGTTCCTGCCTCCTTTTGGGAGATAATTTAAGATAACAGTTTACATTTTGTTCCCTCGGTATTACAGAATGTGTGTTGTGGATTCTCAAAGGCTGTAACTGGTTCTCTCTAAGCAGAATTAACAACTACTTATGGTTTGTTATTTGTACAAGGGGATCCATTTGTTTTTGTTTTTTCCTGACACAATGTTATCGCACTTTTAACTGAGGTAAAAAAAAAAAAGGGTGAAACTGCTTTGCCTCACAGTTACATTCATTGTTGAGACTGAGATTATTATACTTTCCTGAAATGTATGTGTCAAGTATTACGATAAGAGGAACATGGTTTTCTAAACCTTTCAATAGTCAGGTACGAGTTTTGACTTTGTTTGTTTTTTACATTTCTATCATTTTATATTTATTACTTTTTTTAGACTAATATTCATTCTGTAGGTGGAGCGACTTGTGAATTTGAAGGTGATCTCATCTCAATCACAGCAACCATGGATTTGTAGCATTGATGTATTTTTTCATTAAAACTGTTGACATAACATGTTCCTTGGGATTTGTCTTATTTAAATGTTCCGGTGAAGCTATGAATATTTATTATTTTTAAACTGTTCTAATGTTGCTCAGTCCTGGATAACAACATTGTTTTGTAACTGAGGATGAACTACACAGAGGCAATGGTTCCCCCTTCTGGCGCATCTGGCAAAACATGACATCACATTGGACCTTCCCATCCACAGGAGGCCCAGGCTACAACTCAGGCTCTGAGAAAAGATTAGCCCCACTAGGAGTCACCAAAAACATAACTTATAAATCACACATGAAGTGAGCCAGAGTCTCTACATACACACATTCAGTTTGGTGTAAAGGGCTTCAAATCCTTCACTTTAACAAAAAGATATGTAAAACACCTTGAGAGACTTCAAACAGAATGTCAAAATTTCATAATCTTTAATAAAAAAAAAAAAACATACCATACATATAACATCTTTGATACAAACCCACTACCATAAACAGCTCATGACCTCGGACCTCACTGGTCTTGCATTCAGTATTTCACAAGCCACACCAACAATTACAACCCATAATCTCAAACATATTAAGAACGTGGTATAAATATTCAGTAATTAATGTAAAAATGTGTTCTAAAATGCCACATCCAAATACAACTTATATGTTTATGCATGAAACTGCCAGATGACTTGCATTTTAATGTTATTAATTTAAACTGGCTGAGCCAACAGGCGATATGACAAAAAGAAAAGAGGATATGTTATGAGGATATTTTAAAACAACTACCAAGTAATATTGCATTGTCTTTGCCAGTAACTAGCACATAAGCACCTTCATCGGTCCAGTCTGGACAAATACAAGAAAAACAAGAATAGAGTTTGTCACAATCTGTACTCAGCTGTCTCTGCTGTGGTTACAGATGTTACTTTGGTGTACTGAACATGTATATCACAGGACAACAGAAAGTAGAAGAACAGAAGAGAGACGAGTTTCACCTAAGCTGTTACAACAAGGACCGTCATAGCGTGGAGAGGTTTAACAATTTCAATATGTGCAAAAAAAAGACACCATAATGTATAATTGACCGCAAATCCTCTCTGATTGATATGTGACACTAAACGATGCAAGGATGTTCAAACTATGACAGAAAAAAACTGACACCTGAGAACTGCACTGCACATAACTCCAGTGCGAGTACAATACAAAATAATTTGGCTCCCATTCCTATCATTGCTGCATTATTTCCCAACAGCCACAATGTCTGACTGACACATTTCATGTGAGGTGGTCATTCCGGGATGAATAGTGAAAGGGTTTAGTGCAGAGATCTCATTCAGGTCTCAGATTAGACACTGCTATAAAGGCCCCTAAGGTTACTGTTTTTTTCCTAAAGCACACTTGCTTGGTAAAACAAAAGTTAGTGTGCTGGGACGCACAGGAAGTTCAGAAACAAAATTTCTGGAGGGTTCCAAACTATCTTCACAGATATTGAGTCGAAATAGACCCACATCATCTCAGCAAGTCTAAACAATACTTAATACCATCCCCCCAAAAAACATGCCATGCAATCAAACCTTCTATTGACCATTCTGATCCCTGTCCCCAACATAGGTTCATGCTCGTCAATGCAACAGCAACAGTGTCTTCCTCGAGGACACAATGATGATAGCAAGGGTCTACCTGTTGGGGGACAGATTCATAACACAAGATCAACCTACTGCATAACAACAAATCTGCATCAAAAACAAACAAAAACATCTGTATCATTTACAGATCAATACACTGTAAATGTTTACCAATAAATTCTTATTCCAATATACCAAATAAACCACTGGTGCAAGTGTTTTTTAGATGGTCTAAAATCAGTACTGATTGTATACCATATAGTAAAAGTGGCCAGGACAAGATAGTGCAACCTTGTACTTTGAAATGTGAAGCACAGCTCCACAGGTGCTCTTTAGTTACTACATGGTAAGCCAGACAAACCTGTGCCAGTGCACTGTGAGCACGTAACTCCACCCAAACAGGAAGAGCAGGACTGAGCAGCATAGGAGCAGTCCCTTTAATAAATGTGCCTTTCTGTTACTTACATATTAAAAAAGATGCAGTGCATTGGGCTATTTTCTACTATGGCGTCTCCGATACTGCAAGTACAAAGCTTTTAAAAACATCCCTTATGTTTTAGGTTCCTGAAGGGTCCCATATTGTAATGGTATCGGTAAAGGGAAATCTCAAGGCCACCACCAGCCTCAGCCACACTAGGTGAAAGGTGAGGCATTACTCATTGTACAAAGTGATTTGTCTCCCTACACCTTTTAGGAGAGAAATGCAGCCTCAATCTGAGCATGGTGGCTGTATCCTTTCATTATTCCCCAAGGCACAAGAACAACAAGGCTTTCCAGACTTTTTAACTAATAACTAATCAAACAGAGAAAGAGAGAGATAAAGACTTTTCGTATTAAATATATAACTTAATGCTTTAATACAAAAAAAAAAGATTTTGTAAGGGAGTGACGGGGGGGGGGTTAACAGTTTAACAATTTAACAGTCCTGCTGCTGTGTGTCAGTTACAGTGTGACGAGGTTCTCAGCCATGTAACAGAGACTGTAGAAGTTGCAGCCTATGCAGCAGAGGTTGCTGAGGGAGGACAGCAGTCTGTACCGCCACAGGCGACTGCTGAGGTGTCTATATTTGACATCCGTCTCACACAGCTTGGCATAAGCTTCGCGATTCGACGACAGGCCGATATCCTGACCCAAACCGCACGCCTGCTCAATAAGGTGCATGTCTGCCATGATCTCTGATGTCATTTGGCCGAACCACTGGGCGTTGACAGCCGCAACTGTCACAGACACAAAGAAGATGAAGATCTGGTGGGGAAAGTGGAGGCAGAGATTAAAGAAATATTGTAAAAAGTTTTGTTTTTTTGGCAAAGTGATGATGTGGAATAAAAACAACACCTGAAAGGCTTCTCTGTCATCCAGCATGTCACTGGGGTGATACACAGCATAGATGGTGAGGTTAAAGAAGGCACAAGCTGAACCCAAGTGGAGGTAGAAAGGGACAAGACGACTCTGGATAAACCCATACGTGTGTCTGTTCAGGTGGTTGTCCATCACAAAGCCTGTGCAGAAAACAGGACAACTCGTTAGCACTGCGGGGGTGCCTCCTGGCTGTTACTTCATCGTGGTCAGACAGTGACTGCTTTTACATGAATAAAAACTTCCTGAAAATAACAAGGTTTAGAAAAGCCATTTTCTGATGACCTCTACCTGAACTTTGTCATAGTTGGAGTAAGATTAATCAAATTAAGATGTAAAGAATTCTAATTTTAGTATATCCACACACACACACCTTAATTTCAGACACACCAATCCAGAAGCTTGGTACAAGCTCTACAGGTTTAAGTAGACTCCTAAAAACCTGTGTTTGCATAAATACAATGGTATACCACAATAACAACATGACAGAAACACATTACGGTTGTATTCTGGCAGAAAGCTCAGATGTTGCAATGTTCTGAGGGTCAATATGAACTGCATAACTCTACAAGCAACCCATAGACACACCTTTCATTACTGTGTAACTTTAGTGACTGAGCCACAACAAAAGCATGTCAGGGTCTGGATGGGGGCAGATCGGTGACCATGAAAAGGCTGGTTAGAGATGACACAAAAGGTGCTTCACTGAGGTCCTGTTGACACACACACTGAACAGATCTAAACACAGGTGTGAATGTGTCCCAAGATGCACTGAAAACACACTGATCTAATCACTTAGGCCACATTCAGGTCCACAATGAAAGAACACTTGTGTCATTATTGATCCTAAATGTTTAACCAGCCTCTCCCACTCTTCCTCTTGTCTTCCCCCAGTGTTTCCAACTTTTCTGTGTACGTGTGTGTGTGTGTGTGTGTGTGTGTGTGTGTGTGTTACCAACTTGAAATGAAAGTGACCCAGATCTGCATTCCCCAGTAGGTGGAGAGCAGCAGCAGCTGCAGCAGCTTGACTGTGAACGTGGGCTCCTGGTCAGTGGCCATGCTTCCCCCTCAGCTTCTCTCCTTGCCAGTCTGGACTTCACTGTAGTCTCCAAAACTGTTCCGTCGGGAAAAAACGGTAATACTTTCTTTTGCTTAACTGGTGGGCCCGGATGCTCCACTCCAGAGCCTCTGGAAACGTAATAAATGTGGTCATAATAAGGACGTGACAACATGCAGCATATTGTAAACAAACTGGGTAAAAGTGGTTGTGGGCAACGTTTAGCTCTAGTCACTGACTGCACGCCAAAGTTGTAGGACTGCTGATATGCCGCCTTAAACTTGTACTCATCCACACCTTTAGATAACGACAACACACCTCAGGGGCCGCTTATCTGGCTTCCCAAATAAATAAGACAACCAACAGGTTAGTGCTGTATTTCTGTCAATGCTAAAATCTGCGCAGTGCACCTTCAGCTATAGGCTCTAGAAACTTCCGCGTTGTTGTCAAGGAAACTAGTGCTGTTTTGACCTTACCCGGTTTTTCTATGACTTCTATCAGGGCTTAAAGAAAACGGCAGGTGCTCACGTCCCACTAATAATCATAGAAAACTCAAGGTATGCGAGCAATAAAACAAACAGCAGTGCTGAATTAAGTCACTACAACAAGTACCGACAAGCAGCTAAGAACAGACGGGGCTGCAACACGTCTTCAAAGTCACCTTTGCAAAAACTATTTCGTGAAATAACGCCAGCTTTTAGTATTAGCTAACACTAACGTTAACTTAGCTGTAATACCACCGTGTATCAGAGGGTAAAACTACACTGACTAGCGGCTAGCATGGGCTAAAGTTAACTGAGGTACTTAGCCTAAGTTAGCTTCACTTAGAAAACTATTACTGTACTCGCTGTTGACTCTTTTGTCAAGTCGGCAACAGTCATCACTATAATCTTTAGAGACAACACCGAGTTAATACTTAATAACGTTACTTAACACAGAGTACAGCCTACCTGTGTTGTCAATAACTCCGGGCAGCTTCTTACAGAGGTCTTCGTCTCTGACAGTAACGTTAGCTGCTGATGGTAGCTATGCTGCTAGCTCACGTTAACGTTGTAAGTCACACCGAAGAGAAAGAAGAAGGCGGAACCGCAAGCGTCAGGATGAGAAAGTGCCCTGGGAAGAAATTCCTGACAGCTCCTAAAAACAAACACCACTGGTTCCCCCGACGCTTCCAGGTAAAACCTCCAGTCTGTAGTAAACACAGGGCAATTTGGTGGAAAGATGTCTGAATGCTGTAAACAGCACGTATGCGAAGAAGGACTCTTAAGGCAAGCCCAGGGAGCAGGGAGTGGTGTCTGTGTCTGTCTGTGTCAAACAAAAGAAACAAAGTCAGGTTATCAGAGTCGATCTGATTTGCTTTGATGATATGCAAACACAAAAGAAATAAGTTTAAGGATAGGCAAGGACAAAAAAAAAGAAACAAAAAGATTAGGCTTGCAATGCGCTGTTACAATAATAAAAAGTAAAATAAATTAGCTTTGACCATGTGTGTTTGATGGCTGTGACCTGATGGTATTTCTTAAACAACTTTAGAATCAATTTTTAAAAAAACATAAGAATGATATTTATTGCAGAAAAGAGTTTTTAATGAATTCCTTCAATCCTTAGTACTGGTGATCGGACAGATTTTTTATATCAAAATAGTAGCTTATAAGTAGCCATAGATTTGTCACAAAAGTTTTTAAAAAATATGCAAATGATGTTAATTGGGAAGTCATATTTTCAAAGTGTTTGGCACCTGGGAAACTGTAGGTAAGGCTGACTTGTTAAAAAGATGTACAAATATGCACACGGTCTTTGATGAAGACTTGATAAGGTTGTTAAACAGGAACAAGTTGCCCAATATACACATTTAAAAAAAGGAAAAAAGAAAACATTTGGTGCAATGTGCTCTCAACAAGTACAAATTACACATCTGTGGTTTCAGTCAAGCAGCACATGAATGTTGAAATAAGCTAATTGTGTACAGAAAAAGGAACAACAGAATACATTAATCAATTAAAAGCATTACAATATTTGTGCTCTTGCTTCCCATTGATCTGGTTGGAGAGCTTCGTGTAAAACAGTTTTTTAGTTTTTCCAGAAATGTCCCAAAACCTGAAGCTGTCACCGAATGTGAGTTGCAGACAGCGCCTCGGTGTATCTGTGACAGGGCTGTGGTCAGTGTCGGGCAGATTTACAGATTTTGTCGTAAACCTCCGGGAAGGCCTCCTTACAGCCTAGTTCCTCTCTCAGTCTGTGATACAGCTGACCATCAAACATCTCCCAGAACTCCTCTCGATCCATGTACACGTCTGCATACAGCATCTGGAACCTGCAGATTACATATATACAGTAGATGTGTCACTGTATTGGTACATTGAAATGCGCAAAGCAGTGGAAATGTAAATGTCATTATTTGTTTCAGCACTACTTGTGGGTATGATAACATCAATATAATCGCAGAGACACCTTAGTTGCAGTTGCTAAATGCTGTGTCTTATTCGATACTTACCCATGCACATCTCTGACAAACTTCTCCAGCTGACGCGTTGATGCTTTAGCTTCAAAGTGTTTGACTTTGGGCTCTCCATAGGCCCCAATATCCACATACAGCTCCTCCTCTTGACCTTTGGGGTGGACCATCCCTCTGCCTGGTCGCAAAAGGAATGGACACAGCCACAGAGGGTAAACCTGAAATAACACAAGACATGCAGGAGTTCAAGCAGGGGGACGTACACTAAACAGCGAGTATTTTAGTGGCTTCTTTCACATCAGAGTCTTACGTCGATGTCCTGGTGGAAGTGTGTGATGGCAGCCTGCAGATGCTTCATAGGTATCAGCATGTCCTGGACCACGTGGTGCTGCTCGTAAAGCCGTCTGATGGTCTCTCCCTGGGTGAGCTTCAGCAGTGAGATCTTAGGAGGGACCATCCATCCAAAAAGCCAGCGGAACACTGGGTTGTTGCCAAAGGGAATAATATCCTGGAGATAAACACAAATATGCACAGAGACGCACACAAACATGTTAAAAGATGATGCATTGTGCCGTAACTACTAAAACAATTGATCAATTAGCGGAACATTTAATTAAGCAAAAAAGCCAAACATTTGCTGATTGCAGCTTTTCAAATGTGAGGATTTGCTGTTTTCTCTGTTTTATAAAATTTATATTTGATAAAAATAAAATACTTTTGTGATTTGGACATCAAACAGTACTTTTGAAGATGTCATGTTGGCCTCTTTGGAGACCTGTTAGCTGAGACAGCATTACATTTATGTAGAGAAGTTACATTGTAGTTTAAATTCTATTAACAACTCAATACTGAACTGTGAAAATAAATAATTATAAATAATAAATAATAATATAATAAATAATTGTAAACTTAGAATTTAAATTTGGGCGGCCGTGGCTCAGGAGATAGAGCAGTTTGGCTGTTAATTGGAAGGTCGGCAGTTCAATCCCAGCTCCCCCAAGCTGCATGTCAAAGTGTCCTTGGGCAAGATACTGAACCCCGGGTTCAGTGTGTGTGAATGTTAGTTTCTGTTTGAGCACTTAGGCTCAGTGTGTGAATGGTAAATGCGGATGTAGTGTAAAAGTGCTTTGAGTGGTCGAAAAGACTAGAAAGGCGCTATACAAGTACGGAGCCTTTACAAATACCATCCATCCATCGTCAACCGCTTATCCTGCGTACAGGGGGGCTGGAGCCAATCCCAGCTGACTTTGGGCGAAAGGCGGGGTACACCCTGGACAGGTCGCAACCAAATTTAAATCATATAATTAAAATATTTTAATTATACTATAACTCTATCGGAATGTCTGTGGTTTAATTTCTCTCCTTAAAATTTTCAAGTGGTGCTAAAAATTTACAAATAAAATTCAAAAAGAAAACGGATAATGTGGGGGCTTCTAGCTATAATGACATAGGTATTTAAATGCCAGCATTATTATTATTATTATTAGAATTGTCTATGTCTAGCACCTAATCACCATAGCAAACTCCTTGTACATGTAAAATACTACTTTGAAATAAACCTGTTTCTGATTCTGGATATTAGTTTCTGATGAACATTTTTCTTTGTGTAACTCACCTCAACCTCTGCTTTGTCACCACTACACTTTAAATCTAGGAGTGAGCAATGTTAATATTTTCAAATCATTAGGTTGACTTTAAAAAGAAAAGAAAATTTAAATCAATTAAATGGATTTTATTTCAGCTTTCCTTTGAGATATTATTTTTAAAAAGAGATCAAACAGTCAGAATGATGAGGAGGTTCCAAAGATTTCATTAATGCTGAGGAGGACCTTGCTTTATATGAAATTAAATGGGAGATTTAGCCCCCCTCTGCACCTAAATACTTTTCATACAGTCCCTTAAAATCTAAAATTACAATTACATGGATTATAAGCATATTGTTGTTGATTTGCAGTGGATTTTTATAATATGATGTTGAATTTTCAGATGACGATAGAATTGATGACACAGATCCAATGTGGTTGCACTCCTCTTATATTTCACCAGAGGGCAGCCACAACCCAACAACTAGCACCAAAGGGCTCTCCCTAACATCACTGTGCCAACACATTAATGATGACTATCACAAATTGGGTTCTGCCCTTTTTCTGTCTGACTTCCCTCTGCACTGTCTACAAAACAAAACCCTTTCAAAAACCGACCACCCAAAAGCCCAGAGCTACCTTCTGTAGATATCTGTCAAACCAATACTATGAATAATTAATCACACCATTTACTGTTATAGAAAACAAAGGATGCCAAGCCCTTCTCACTAATGGCTAATGGTGTGTGTGTAGATGTGAGTCCAAAATGTGTGTGTGTGAGAGCTTTAGAGTGTAATAAAAAGAAGTGAGCAAGGAGCTGATACGGCGATGACAAGCTAAAATCTGGCAGATATATGCAGTCCCTTAATGTAATCTCTGCATGTGTGAGTGGTTTGCGATTACCTGAAGCTCCCAGAAGATGCTGCGTGTGTGTCTATGATAGTACTGTCTCAGAGGGATGTATTCAACTCCACTGCAGTCGCCTTTCAGGTAGCCCTCCACATGTTTGAAGAACCAGGGTTTAAAGTGCAGGCCGATTCTATTAATCTGGTGTAAAAGAGGAAAACGGGAGTTTAAATGTGATCAAACACGTGAAAACCAGTCTAACACAGGCTCACAAACACCTTACCTTATCAGGCTCTGCGTGGTCAGTCATGGTTCCCGTCATGATGACAGCGGTGTCCAGAGTGTACTGGATGCCCTCAACAAATGTGTTCTGCTTGTTCTCCGATGCTTCAGTGAAGCGTTTACAGATGTTCTCCAGTCCTCTTACCGGCTCATAGTGCAGCTTCACCCAGGGTTTAGTGGGGACTATTTTAATCTCAGCTGCAACCAGGAACCCCAGAGTTCCACATGACCACGGGACGGCATGGAACAGGTCCGAGTTTTCCTCCTATGATACAGAAAATACTCAGTGTCCATTTGAAATCAGGTTTGAGTGATGAAATTAAGGGGTGTTGCATTTTTTTTCAAAACTGTATACATATTATTAAGGGTTGTTTAAAAAAAGTCAGACATAAGGTTAATTCCTCCTTCCCACCACAGTTATTTTCTAATCCCACTACGAGCACGTTCACATGACAGAGCAGGAGTTCTTAATTACAAGCAGCAGCAGCAGCAGATCCATGAGTGGAGTACTATAATAACAATTTGAGATGAAATGGTGATACCCCTGGGAGAAAAAAGGTTACTGTAGCTGAAAAAAAAAATAGATACTAGATACTATGTCATAGATAGATACTCAGTGAGGTGAAATAAAAACAGTGTAATCACACACCTATACTACAAGATAGGAGAGTACAGTAGGAATAATATCCACATATTGAAAATAAGGCTTTAAATACGATTTTTAGGCGTCTAGAGCAATATGGAAAATTAATTTTTTTTCTTTTTTGGATCAATAAACCGACAATTACGAATAAAAACAGTTAAAAGTGATGCAAGACAGTTTCTGCTGCCAAGGCAGAGAGGTAGGCTACAGTGCAGATGTCTGTGGTGATGGTGATGTTACCATAGTGATCCCTGATTAAATGTAAGCCAACCTGTTGATGGTCAAGCCCAAAGGTAACACACTAATCTCACTTCCTGATACAGGCCCCTGGACTCAGACATATAGTATCTCACAACAATGAGTACACCTCTCACGTTTATTTAAATGTTTGATTATATCTTTTCATGTGACAACACTAAAGCAATGACACTTTGCTACAATGTAAAGTAGTTGTCAGCGGTTTAGACATTAATGGCTGTGTGATGTGTTATTTTGAGGGGAAAGCAAATTTACACTGTTATACAAGTTGTAGACTCACTACTTGTGAGACACTGTGGATCACACACACTCACCTCCGTGCAGCGTACTAAGCTGCCATCAGCAAGAACCAGTTCAAATGCGACACAGATGTGCTGAAACAGGCCGTAAATATGAGAGGATGACTCGATGCCTGTTCCCATCACCAAACCACCTGACAGAGGAGAGAGAGTAAAATATTTATTCTTAGTAATTCAATATCTTCCCAGGTGAGACCAACAGCAAACACACAAGCAGAAAACATGCGTTTGCCTGCTGGGAGTGAGTATGTATGTGCCTCTGTGGACATCAGGATAAATGAATGTACCACAGCCAGATGGGAAAACATTAGATTGTTGATGTGCAGTTTATGACATCAGGAAATCCATTATGAAACCCGATCCAGGGGTGCTTCCAACACTGCAGCCATTTCCTCCCAGTTTCATCTTTTGAGCTACAACATCAATCTTCTAACACAATTAGAGAAGTCGCTGAGGCTCTAAACAGGATACAGTGACTTATGGAGGAAATGCAGGATCTACATCACTACAGTGATGTTGTGGAAATCACCAGTACAGTGTTCCATTTCTAGGAACAAGAGAGCCACACATGACTCCATTATATGAAGATTCCCCAGAAAATAATCCACAGTAATATGGACAACATACCCACAGTGAGGTCATCAAGCTCGGGCAGCACTGGCAGTGTCCAGCCAATAGAGTTGAGGAGAGCGGTCACTTGACCCATGTTGGCCAGCGGCTCAACTCTCAAAACCTAAAAAACAAAGATTAAAAAAAGATTACTATGCGTAAAGATTCGCCATCACACTGAATACAAAATCGAACCAGATGCAAATGAGTTAAAGTGAAAATGTATTAATCCAATGTTTATCTGTATCATCTTAGAACATGGCAAAATTTTTAAATGTCCGTTGTGCCCAGAAACACAGGCAGTCAGTTGATCACACACAGATTAGACAAATTTATTTATTGAAAAAAACTAGTAAATGGCTAAATTAATGCAAGTGTCCCTTCAAACAAACCAGATTTGAAAATCTGCTGGTTATTGGCTTGTTTTGATCTTCCAACTCCTGTTCCCAGGGTTCTAAACCCCTAACCTGTCATGTTCCCACATAAATCTGGAGAACATAGGAATTACCCCAGTATAATGTTTACTATGTTCACCATCATAGTTTAGCAAGTTAGCATGCTAACATTTGCTAATTACTACTAAACACAAAGTACAATTTGAGGAGAAAAAAGTAAAACTTTGACCTGTTACATGAAAAGTCAAGGGATCACCAAAGTAAGTAGGATATTTCAGTCTGGATCATAGACTGTATAAAGAAATGGATGTAGCCTCTGTGACGTGACCGATTGGTTTGTGGATTTCCATTTTAAGTCTCAAGTTTGGCATTTTGGCCACCGCCATCTTGGTTTGTTGTAACCAGACGTGAGCATAAATGGACCAGTGGGTGGAGCTAATTTTGGCTAGTGTAAAACAGGCTTAAAACAAAATTAAATTAATGGAAAAAATGAACAGCGGACTTAGAGTGTCTTTTAGTACTCAACGCTGAACAAGACATTTTAGGCGACCAAAATGTTACAATTAACTTTAATGAACCGAAAACACATTGTGAAATGGTCAATGTTCTTAGACAAGTTCATTTCTTGTTAAATGTACACATAGATTAGTCTCTATCCTGATTGGCAGGTCTATTTTACTCTAAATGGGACCACAATTTACAAAATGAACATCATGCTGTATTGGAGACTTGAAACTAGCGATGAGATCATAAAATCATTAGGAAAGTGTTTCCTGAGGTAATAAATAAAGTGAGAAGTAGGGTCATTTTGTCATTGCATCCCATGCAATCAGACTTCTTTTTGCAACAAGTGGAGGCACCCCCTGCTGGCCTTTACACACACTGCAGGTTTAAGGCACATCTGCATTAGCTTCCCTTTTCAGACCCGGAGGTTCCCGCTTGGTCTGGACCAAAGTGGTTGACCAATAGACCAACCAACCGACATTGCCACCCTGAGAGCCATGACGCAAGCATGTCTAAAAATAAACACTGAATCATTTAAATGTATAGCCTGTGAAAGGCTCATTTTATTTGAATAGATGTATTTCACCAGCATAGGTGTAAACATTAACAATGGTGGTGTTAGGTTTAACAGTCCAGGACCATGGTGCTGAAATGGCTTACTGGGACACCTAATTGAACTGAGTCACCAGTTACACCTGTGTTTTTTTCCCCTGCTGTTTGAAATTTCTGATTAATATATCTGTTTGTGAAAAGATCTGTGAGTAAAGCTGATTGGGGCTGAATGGTTAAGAAAATGGAAACACAACTGAGTCACAATAAAATGTGCAAAACATCTGGGAACGTAACTTGTGTCTGTTGAATCCTCCTACCTGCCTCTTTGTGTCCACCTCCAGAATGTCCATCATATTGATCATGATGTTCTTGTGGGTTTTCTTGTATTTCCCCACTCTGAGAGACACAGTGAGCCAGCCGGGTCGACCGGTACACATGTAGGTCTTACTGCCATCCTTCCTCCACTCACGTACCTGAAATGTGTCAGAACACATGATACAGAGAAGAAAAGGTTATTACAATTAACAATGTTGCAGCTGTAATCCATGAGTTCTATGATGTGTGGACCACACATCTAATTTTTTGTAATATATTGTTACTGAGACAACTATGGGGTTCTATATTAGTGGTGAATAAAGAAAATGTGTGTTTTTGATAATTACGTGACAAAATGTAACTGTGTGCATACAGTGTATAAAACCTCCTCCAGTTGCATAAAAAGCAGGTAAATAAGTGCATAAAACAAGTAATAATTGATTAACGTGTGATTGATAAGTGATAAAGCAACAGCACCAATGTTTGAATTCTTCTGTCACAATGTACCTCTTACAAAGTTGCTTTGACTCCATATATTTTACATAATTGAAAAAAAAAACATCACTCTCTTATTTGAAACGCAAGTAGCCACTGTGAGTTTTTCCTCTACCCATAATTCCTTGCAAAACACATGTAATGTAGGTAACTCCTCATATAGGTACCATACAGGCTTTTGACCATGCCAATGATACATTAAACTTCAAATAATTACAGTGATAACTCTACATAATAACAGTCAGGATGTATAAGACTGATTGTGCAGCTCATTGGAATATTGTTGTCTCCCATTTATTCTGTACCATAGCCTTTGTATGGCTGATTACACATTACCCTATGATTATCTTAAGCACACCAAATGAGAATAAGCATCAATCACCCACACACACACGCACACACACACACACACACACACACACACACACACCTGTGCACGTTGTCAAATGGTGGTGGCTCACCTGTCGCTGGATGTCTCGCACGCGCTGGTCGTGCAGTTTGGGGGCAGAGCACATCTTGAAAATGAGCCATGCCCGCACATAATAATACACATCGAAAATAACGGAGAGGGGTAGCAGGAACAAACACACAAAAATCCACCTCTGGTGAACGATTACGTAATCTAGACCTTTAACTTTGATCCACAGCAGGAACATGATGACCAGGCCAGCTAAGTACAGCAGCGGATCCATGGTTTCCAGACAGTCTGCTACACTTTTTTAATTGAACCTCCACTGGACCGCAGGGGTACTCATGTGGTCAAACTACTCTGTGGTGATTAACCCAACCTCAAACACTGACTCCTGATCACCTCTTCACTGCGATAGGTGAGCGTAGCTAGGTGGTCGGTCGGCCACTCCCCTGCTCTACACGGATTGGTTTAACATACCAATGGGGCGGGATCTCACGCCAAAGCTTCAAGTTTATTGGTCAAACAGCTGACTGTAGGGACTTCTAGTGCAATAGCCCCTCTTAAGTTTAACCAATCACGAAGCAGAGAGGCTGTCACACCATGCTCCCTGTCCTCATGGCTTTGTTGCAACACTAGACCCATATCGGTCATAGAGAAAGTCTGAGGAGTAGGTACATTACAGACCTTATATCTTAATACTAATAAGTCTTCCTCTAAACTTATGATTGCAGTTTTCTTGCATAAGGGGCTACAAACGTATTAAATCACCAAACGTTAACATTTGATAAAGTATAGCCTATAATATATAATATCATCTTCAACACCCATTCCCAAGATCATTTTGAGGGTTATATACATTTAACCATAATCAGCTCTTTTTTTGTCCTTATTGTTAATAATTCCTATATTAATAGCTGGAGCTTCTGCTGTATGGTTTGGACTTTATTAGTATTTATTTTATTTGTTAAGTTAGCTGTTTGTTTTTATTTTTAGCCATACTGACTGTCTGTCAGTCCATCACTTTTGACCAGATGGAAATATCTCAACAAATAGACTATTGGATAGATTGCTATGAATTTGTGTTTCACGTTCCCCTCAGGATAAACTGTAATAATTCTAGTGATCCTCTGAATTCATTTAGTGTCAAAATTTCAGTTTATGCAATACTTTGGTTAATAACCAAATACCTACCAAACTAATGACTTTCCAATGCCTCAGCTGTACTTTGTGTTCAGTGCTAATTAGCAAATGCACTTAAGCAAACTTATCATACCTAAACATCAGCAAGTTAATATTGTCGCTGTGAGCATGTTAACATGCTAACATTAGCATTTAGCTTAAAGGATCATTTCAGTTTTTCAACAAAACTTGCTTGTTTTTGCATTTTTGGTGTTTGAGTTGGAGAGGAGTTTGTTGTGTTGGAAAGCCTTGCTAGCTAGTCTTGCTTGTTCCTCTATATGTACACAACAAACTCCTCTTATTCGTTTCCACCTGTTTGAAATAGTTGCAAGCATGTCTATAGACTCTTAATCATGTTTATTTAATGTTTTTATTTTGTTTATTTTAATATGTGTTTTTAAAATATTACTGTCTTCTATTAATTTATATATTCTGTCAAAAAATGTGTATTATTTGGTCTAAAAAATATCACATTTTTAACACATCAAAATTTGCTGACCAAATTGGCTGATGAATGAACAATATAATGTATAAACAGGTTAATTAACAGTTCAGTGTGTAAGATTTAGTGGAATCTAGTGGTGAGGGTTACAAATTGCAACCAGCAGTTCACAGTGCATTCATGTGCTCCTCAGATGGTCCCATTTGCTGAGATGTGAAGTTCTTCCAACTTGTTGGATTAGCATTATCAGAGCATAGTAACAACATGCAGACATCCAGTTCACTCTACATGAACAGCAAACTGACGTTATAACCACAAGAAGACCCATACTGTAGATAGAAATGGCTCATTCTAAGGTATTAAAACATAATGATTCATTATGTAAGGTCCTTATACACCACTGAAAACATAATTATTTATATTACATTGCATTACTGTCAATAGATCCTCCTAAATATTACACACTGGACCTTTAAGTAACATTGCAGGGATACTGTTTTTAGTGATTGTTGAAGATTGGGTCTCCTATAAATCACTCAAATTTATTAAGGATCTTAGGTTGTGATTGGGGTATGAAACAACCCCAATCACAACCTAAGGCACAAGAACTGTCACTGGCCTGCAAATAAACTCACTTGCCAAACATTAAACTCTTTATTTGAATTTTTATAACCTAACACAATGAGTTTACAAAAGCATCTTATTTTGTTAAAGAATGTATGCCAAAATTCCACTCCATTTATGTTTTGAGAAATTGCTCTCTCTCTCTCTCTCACACACACACACACACACACACACACACAGGGCTAAAGTGGTACCCTTCAGACACATTAGACAGAGGGAGGGTGGGGCACCAGTAAAGATTTCTTAATGGGCTCAGCCGTCCTCTCGTCCATCTGCCTTGATGACAAACACAGCTAGTACACATTAGCCTGATGCGCATCGAAGCCTTCATTGTTCTATTTTTATTTATTTTCCAACAAACCATTAATTTGAACACTTTTCCACAGGAGCTGGATATCTACAGAGTGAGGACTAACACTTGGACTTTATGATCAGCAGTTTTGGGAGATGAAAATTATGGGAGCAAATAAGTAAGACTCAATTAGCTTTTCCTTGTTACAACAGGACATCTGTAAGTGGAGAATTTATTTGGATGCCTGGTTAGTGTCAGAGCACATGGGGAGCGCACTCCGTGGGACTGTTTGTACATGAGTGACACTATCCAGCCAGTCACAGCTTACACAGTAACCTCAGGCACAGTAACAGTCCTGGAGGAGGATGCCTTCCCTGCACCACGGAGCAATCTTCATCGGAGCCTTCCTCATTGTGACTGGGGGCTCCACAGCCTTCCTGTCCTCATACCAGAGCCGCCTGCAGGCTTTCTCCCTCTGCTGCGTGGTGCTGGGGGTGGTCATGCTCATCCTGGGGCTATTCTGGGCTATGAACAGCAAAAGTGCCGCAAACTACAACCAACGGGAGTTCGACCCAGAGTGTCCACATTATCCATACGACTACCCCAACTTTGGCAGTCATGCCATTTTCACACCTCCAGGGAACCGCTTCCCAGAATCCCAGTCAGTGTTTCTGCCCAGGTGGGTGAAGAAAAAATTACTACATTTATTGCTGTTTAGTACAATTCAATCTGGATACATGGGTTTTCTGTACTAACAATAATTAGGATCCCATAGTTAACCCAAAGAATAGACTTTATGTATGACCATTTATTTGCCATGTTGTCCAGTTCATTCTTCCTGCTCTATATTTGATGACATCATAGGTTCAGTTAGCAGCTTTCAGGGTCCTTTAGAGATAGACCTGTTCATGATTGTACCAGAGACCTGCACACAAATCCCAACAACAAAGAAATGTCCACTTTGATGTTATTTCTCATTTATTTTATACCTAATATACATTTAAAACATCAAACTTGAGGAAAACAATTCCATTTTGCCTTCCACAGTCCTCGATTGATAGTATCCCATACACGGTGCCCACAGGCAAGATCCATGGTTATCTAAATATAACCACTACAAAATAGGAAGTTATAGAAATAGATCAACATTTTTAAAAATACCCTTTGTTTGCTTTCTTGACAAAGTTAGATGAGAAAATTTACACCACTCTGACGTCTGTCCGCTAAATATCAAGCTACTGCTAGCATCCAGTTAGCTTAGCTTAGTATAAAGATTGGAAACAGAGGGAAGACCTAACCAGGCTCAAAAAGCTTCAAAATGGTAATCCCATTCACAGGCGTGTATGTAGCTATCAGAAAACCTCATAAGAGAGTAAACTCAAATTTTTACATTTCGGTTTTTGCACAGATTAAACAAATGAGATATAACATGTTCAGTGAGCTTTAGTGGTGCTGGTACATTTTGTTACTTTTTGACATAGATGGGTTAGCTGTTTCCCCCTGTTTCCAGTCTTTATGCTAAGCTAAGCTAATGGGCTGCTGACTGTAGCTTCATATTTAGCACACAGAGTGGTATCATATTTCCCAAATAGTGAACTATTCCTTCAGGAATAGCATTTGGGAGCTAATGTTGCCACAATTCAAAGTCTCATCAGGTTTATTTGGAAAGAAACCCTGTGTGTACATGGCTCATGGTCACAGACTACAGCTGTAATTTAAAAGCATTTTATCATCGAGCACACCCAAGATGTCCAATATACCTTTGTGAAACCCAGTTCCTGGATTTGGCAGGAAACACAACTACTGACAGGAGTCTTTTGAAAATGGCTCATTGCCACAGATGCTTAATTTGGCCAATATATCTCTAATCTTAAAGAAAAATAAACTCTGTGACTGCTGCTCATCTTATAGACCAATAAGCCTGATTGGAGTGGATTGTAAGATACTCTCTGCGGCCAAGGCCTTTGATCAAATGGAATTTTATTTTATTTTTAATATTCTTGAGAAATTTGGGCTAGGGTCTATATTTATAAAATGGGTGAAAGTACTATATAGTTCCCCTATGGCTAGGGTATTGGTCAACAGCTGCACATCAGAGACTTTTCACCTGGGTAGGGGCACAAGAAAGGGATGCCACTATCCACTCTGCTGTGTGCCCTAGCCCTCGAGCACTTAGCAGAAGCTATCCAATCTCATGATGGAATCTTTGGAGTCACCCTTGGTGACGTCGTACATAAGCTGGCACTCTACGCGGATGACATTATTATCTTTCTAACACAACCTGAGGCCTCAATTAAAATTAATTATGATAAATCTTTGGCATTCCCATTCGGTAACTTTGGGAACAAGAATGTATTGGTAAACTTCCTTTAAGTGGACTGAGACTAGTTTCACCTATCTAGGCATGAAGATTTCAGCTGATATAAATAGCCTCCACAAGCTACATTTGCCCCAATCATCGCCAAACTAAAGAGTGACAACTACTGACAGAACAATGTCCACATCTGGTTTCTAGCATCTGATCTCTACAACCATTGACTATACTGTACATAACAGGTTCTGTTTGGTCTGGCCTCATGAACTGTTTCCATGTGATCTTTTTTCACATGGGTTCTTACTGTCACTGTTTTTCTCGAGTGTAGGACAATGGAACGCCACAGGCACCGTGCTCGTGGTGAGGAATTCGACTACCCTCCCATGGACCATGGTGGTTTTAGTCCATCCCCTCACCCTCCTCCGTGGCTGGAACCCCCGCCTCCCTATGAGGTCGCCATCAAGACCACATGCAGCTCTACACATCTGCGGCGTGCATACTCAGATACACACCTGGCAACAGAGCCCCTGTTTGGACAGTCGAGAGAGATCAGCTTTGAGGTGTGAGGTTGGACAGTGTGGATGCCCCCCTGTACAACAAACCAAAAGATAAATAGGCACGAGACTGGGGCTTTTACTCTGACTCTGCATCAGCAACAAACTTTATCAAACACTTGAAGCATGCTTCTTCCTGGTGTTGACCAGTGTGTCCTAGCATGTTTCCCCTCAGTTCTCTGTAATTACGATGAAGGTGTCAACGCATATCTAAATTTATGGTGAAATTAAAGGTAGATCACACTGAATTCAGCCTTATCAGACCAAAATAAAGCACCAAGACACATTATGTCTTTATAAAGAGTGTGTTTTGATGATCATCATACGTGTTGTAAACTGTCTTGAAGAGATCAACTTGATTTATATAATGCCAATTCATAACAAAAGTTATCTCAGTATACCAATCTTAAAGATCAGGTCTAGACCATATTCTTATTTATTTAGAGACCCAATTCCCACCATAAGCAGGCACTTGGCGATAGTGGCAAGGAAAAACTCCCTTTTAAGAGGCACAAACCTTGATAGAAATACAATAACACTCTTCCATCATCCACAAGTACTCATTTGGGTTGAGATTAGGCTGGTATTCTAGACAGGAGGTAAAAGAAATAGTTTGACATTTTGGAAAGTTCACTTATTTTCTTTCTTGCTTAGGTAGATGAGAAGATGGATACCACTCTCATGTTTGTTCTTGTGCTACATCCAGGAGATGGTTAGCTTAGCTTAGTATAAGAAATGGAAACAGGGGAAATAGCTAGCCATTGTCCATGTTGTGTTTCATTTGTTTATAGTTTTTCTGGTTTGCTAAACACATTTTTTGAAATGATGCCTCTTTCTCTCGAAACTCAAATCCATAACTTCTCATCAATTCCCCAAACATCCTATTTTCAGATCAAAATGAAGCTTTCAAAACTCAAACCATTCAATCTGCTGAAAAACCAAACTTTGCCCTCAAACATGAAACACAAGTCCTCAAAAACACACACTACAACATAGTCTTCCACACTGGTGAGATAAATCCAAAACTATACCACAAAAACTGGTTATAAGTAATGTTGCTTGTGGTTCTCCCCCTTTTCACATGATGAACACAACAAGGGAAACAACAAAAGTATACATTTGGCACATTTTTTATTCCTTAGTGTACTATACAGTACAAAACACCAATCAACAAATTATTCCGCCTAAGGATCCTGTCTTTGGTCTGTCCCTCATCCTCCACCTCCTCCTCCTCCCTACTCTTCCTCCTCTCCCTACTGCTCCTCCAACTCCTGTTCCTCTTCCTCCTCTCTGGTGTCCTCTTCCTCTTCCTTCACATCTCTCTACATCCATTGTTCCAAACTGAGTGAACCAACTCTGGTCCTTTTATCTATCTATTGACAGTTCTGATTGGAGTGTTATCAATTATTACTCTTTGTGTTTCCAGCTGGGTAGCTGTGTGCTAACTGAGCTCAAGCTGTGCTTTGAGGCAATGAGAAATGAAGAGATCTTTGTGTAGAGTTTAGGGAAATGGGTGTGCTTTTTGAAAGTAATGGTTTTGAAATTTTAGTTCAAAAGCCTGGTTATAGTTTTTAAGAAATTGTGTAAAAACAACAACAACTTGTGGTTTTACAGGGCACTGTTAGAAGATAGGATATATTTCTTTACAAGCACTCAGTCAATTAGCTTATGCCCCTTGGTAAGAGACACATTTGTTAATAGATGCTGATTTTCTAGTGCAGTTACAAAAGTGCTTTACAAAGGTTTTACACTGATACTGATCTAAACCTGAGCTTTAAATCAAGTGGGCGGTCCTAACCATGGTGATGTCAGACTTTCACATATAGCAGGTTAGTTCAGGGCAAAGATTACCAGAAGCATGCAGGAAATCCACAATTTCCTTTAATTTCAGCTCAACAAATCAGTAACTGTATAATCGTCCTTTCTGGGGTTCCCCTGGTGATGGCAGAGGACAGTTTTCTGACTTTAGGAAACTAGCGTCCAGGCCTGTAAACATCCTTTAGAAAGCAAGGGGAACAATGACTAATCTGAACATATGAGTTTTTCCAGTGCTCGCTAGACCACTGCAGCTCACTGGCAACACTGCCTGAGCTGTAAATATCCCAACCTGACCTATTGTAACCATAGACTCCCTCTAGTTTGAAGGATCACATTAGATCTTGATCATCTGCCCATGCATTAGACTGTGTTTCATTTATTTTTCAGTTACACTATATGAAGTTCATCACAAATTAATATAACAAAGGATAGTGTGTTAATGTCAGCTCTCACACTAGTGTCTAAGTCCAACAGCTTTCATGACCTCTAAAATAAGATGCTGCACTGAATTGAGGTCCACAAATACACTGTTTTGATCTTTGACTGCAGATGATGGAATTAAAGGGGTTATATGTAGTTTATCAATGAAATCACTTATCAATAAATGACTTTTTTACTGCCTATTTGTCAATGGGCTGTAACCACACAAAGAAATGAACCACATGCCTGTTTCCTCTGTTGCTTGGAACAGCCACCATTCTGCTTCTTATGCGAAGGTATTGGGTCGAGTTCTCTGCATGCGCGCTCCCGTGCCTCTTACCTGCTTGGAGTCCACTAACACCAAAAAACGCTCCCAGCACGACACAGACTCCAACACGAACTCCACATAAGGATTAAAAACAACAACAAAGTTAAATGTGCTGAAGCCCTTCAGGCCGAACGAGAATCAAATTGATGTTGGGTTGAGTCAACATCAGAAAGGCTTGAGTCAGGGCGAGACCAACGCTTTGCTTTGGAACTACAAAATCGACACAGAGTTGGCTTTCATCCTATTCGACAGGTAAACTAACATTACTGCAAAGCATGTGAAATATATTGTGATGTTGTGCTTTTGTAGGCTCAAGTTGGACAACATTAGCTCGCCAGCTAACGCCGAGCAGTTGCAACGTTACCTGGTCCAAAATCCTAGTTATGTGGCTTTCCACATTACTAGACCTTCACCAGCTAACATGATCAATATTACTATCAATCTATCAATGTAACTGTTATAAAGTATGGCTACAATCTTATTTATAATTCAGTGTAGCTCACTAACCGGTTTTGTTATCATCCAATACATTTAGTTGTGCTGACATTGCTGAGCCTCTGGAGAAAGATAAACAAATAATCTTAGTTAGTGAAAAGCAGGCAGGTGAGCTAACGCCTCAGCTAAATGCTGTCAATGTAATGTTATCATGTAAGAGCATGGATTAGTTCAGCCTCAAACTGAGAAAAATATTACTGTAATGTTGCAGTGAATGTTTACCTGAGTTTCCAGCATGTTGTGTAAAGCTGTCTATGTGTCCGGATTTTGCTCGTGAGCATGCGTAAAATCGCACACTTGGTTGCAATCTAAAAACCGCACCACTAGTGGCAATTGAAAACTAAATATGGTCCCGTTAAACTGCTCTGATAGACACACACACACAAACACAAACAAACACTACTGCATCAGGAGAGCTGATATGAACCACAGGATTACACAAGATCCAGCATGTTGTTCAGGTCTTTCTTTTATACCGCTGAATATTCATGCTTCTATGACTGATTTACTCTTGACATTTAAACTCAAGAGAAACCTGCACCATGTGTTTAATATGTGTGTATTCAACTTTATGTAATAAATCAGTTATTGAGGAGACAATATGAGACTCATTAAGCAGTCAGGATCATTGGAAATCTGTACCAGGTGATTTTCAAGTCTTCATCTTCAGACATACAGCGTGTGCACAATACTTCAGAATATTCTAACATGGGTAATGATGCAGCCACTGTCTCAGGTTTCAGTCAGCATCATGTAGCTTCAACTTAGGTGTGGGGACACATCTCAAATGTTGTTTCAGGTCAAGAACGAACGTTGAACTTCAGAAGATTATATTATTAGAGTGTACTGTAGTGTACAAAGATTTCCCCTCAAATTTAAAGAATCTTAACCCTCTTGTTGTTACTCTGAGAAAGGCCTTTTGACCCTCACACCCTCCCAATTTTACATATTGTAACTTTTACAAATTGTAATGTCTGATGACATGTTTCTCATGAATCAAATGAGGAGCGGTGACTATAAGTGGGTATAATGTTGTATGTCGAGGTGGGAACAGCCTTTCAGGAAAGGGTCCTATAAATTAGAGAATTTGACACCTTTAAATCATGAAAATGTCTTGTAGAAAAATATAAGCATGCATGAATCTGGAAAGAAACACCATTGATGGTTCAAAGATATATTCTTAAACTGCGATTGTCCATTTGTTAGACCAATATTGTTATCAATGATGGAGCTGAATTATGAGGTAAAATAAGGAGAGAATATCAGGTGGCTGTACAAATACAATGTATTTTTTGGACTTTTATTTTTCAGTTTTGCAACCAACACCAACTGCTTCCTGAAGATCCACACTGAAAGAGAAACCAGAAAATGAAGACAGAGATTCATAAAATATATTCAGATCAGACTGTACTGGATATAGGTTATTGTTTTCTCCTAATAATTTTAAGGAAAAACATTTTTTACCCTGTGTTTTTATGCCCATTTGGCACATTGTTGCCCAGAGGAGGTGGGGGTAGTCACTTATTTGGGTGAATTATCAGAAGATATCCATCAAAGAGTTGTAGTAGCAGTGCAGGATTAAGGGGACATTTGTGGGGAAATGTACGAGTTTAAGAAGTTGCAGAGCAGCTGGGGGCTTCAGGATAAAGGTCAAATAAATCCATATTTCCAACATTTGAAGTATCTACTGTCAGAAATCAAGAGATCAGCAGCCAAATGACGGCTCATGACAAGTGAGCAGCGCGGCTCTGCTGCTGCTGCGGTCAGATGAAAACCGAACAGTACCCGGTTAACTCCTATCCTACATTTTTCGGTGCCGTCACTCCAAAAAACCCGGATATGTTTCTTCTGCGGGGAGAAAAGTCGAAGCAGCAGAGGAGCACATCATGAGAGGCGCGGCGGGGTCGCACGATATACGGACCAGAGAGGAGACACTGTTTTTTCCCAGAGTTTCTCAGGGCTCGGGAGGGAGGGCACGACATACAGGCATCATGAGCGGAGTGAAAGTTGATGAAGAGGAGAGAAGAGATGGTTAAGCTTTCATCCCATGCATCTGCTCAACAGCTCCACACCGCGACTTACTATCAGGTAGAGAGAGGACACCCCCACCCCACTGCTGGTCTGCTGGTCAGTGGAATCTGCTTGGCCATGAAGAATCTCCAGGTGGCAGTGCCAGGACACTTCCTCCTGCACCCCCGCACAGGCACACGCTTCAGCCCACAGCAGGCCCTGGCTATACAAAGATACACATGTGAAACATGCACAAAGCCTGTGTGACAGAAGAAGGGGGCATAGACAGTACCACAATGCTTTAGATGCAGATTCTTTATATTTTTCACAAAATGTGTGGTGGAGCAGTTTTCCAACCAGGAGTCAGAACCCCTCAAAGGGGTACTGAAATACTGGATAGTTCAACATCTGTAGGCCTCTAACAAGTAGTCTATATTCAAATAGACACATGCAATATGTGACAAAGCATTTAAGCACTCACAGGATCTCTGCTATATGTTTTATGTTTATGTTGTATGTTTTTATGTCCTTGTTAATTTAGTTGCTGCCTGTGTTAGCAGGACAACCTAGAAAAAGAGATTTCTAATCTCAATGAGTTTTTTCCTGGTTAAATAAAGGTATTATAATAGAAAAAGGCCAACAAGACTAAGAGTCTCCAGCCATGTTAGCAGCTCCTTCAGGTTGTAGGCACAGCGTACATCCACACTACTACGTTTTCATTTTACAAGGCAGACCTTTTGCTACATTTGCACCTCCTGTCCAGACTAAAAATCTCTGGTGTGGTTGTTCGTCTGTAGTAGTACTTTCTTATTTCGGCAAATCTTCTGCAACTGCGTAGTAGAAAATCGGCTTCATGTTTACACCGACAGGTGCATGCCCAGTGCACGTGAATGGCCACTAGATGTGCGTTTTCAGTCGTTTTAATATATGCCAGACGAAAATCAGCTAAAATGCCGGTGTGGACAGAGATTTTTTTCATTTTAAAACTCTATTTTATAACAGAAACATAGTTGTATGGATGTTGAGCTAAATGCTAATTCAGCAAGTTAACATGTTCACAATGACAATGCTAACATGCTGTTCCGCAGGTATATTTATCACCTTAGATTAGCATATTAACAATTATACAATACAAAAACACAAGCCTAGGCTGATGAGAATGTCACTATATATTCTCATATCTATATCTATTTGGTTATGAACCAAGCTATTGATATAGTGCAATTTTGATCTGATGATAGTGCTAGATATAAAATTAAAGGATCACAAAATATATTAGTCTACATTTCATCCTAAGGGGGAAATGATCGTGTGTACAAAATTTTGTGATAATCCATCCAAAAGTTATCAAGATATTTCATGCAATGTCAACATTAAGGGGGTGCTAGAAGAAAAGTCAGGGTGATCACCAAAGTCAGTAGGTTTCATGCTCTGGGAACCGTGAAAGTCTATCAAATTTCATGGCAATCTATTCCGTAGTGTGTTGCCAGTTGAAGAATTATTGTGAGCGAGGTTCAGTTGTGAAGAAGTTTTGGAGACTGATCAAGACTTAACATAGCATGGTTTATTGAGCCTGGCCGAGGAGATACAGTGCCAGCATACAACATGTGAACACATCAATTGCCAACACCAAATCTGAAGGATAATATCTTTCGGTCGCTTTTATGTTTCTCTCTTCTGATCATTCCCAGGTCAAATTACTTTGCAGTAGTCCCAGGTATTTATCAGCTCCAGTTCCGATTGGCAGTGTTGGAAACATGACATCCTGGTGGGCATGCTAATTTTCAGCCCTTTTCTGTTGCAATGCAATGCAAAAGTAGCCAGAAACATTATTTATGGATTTTCACAGTCTATGGGAACAACGTGCAATGGTGATACCTTTGTGAAACCCAATTCCTGTATTTAGCAGGAAACACAACTACTGACAGAACATGACCACATCTGGTTTCTAGCATCTGATCTCTACAACCATTGACTATACTGTACATAACAGGTTCTGTTTGGTCTGGCCTCATGAACTGTTTCCATGTGATCTTTTTTCACATGGGTTCTTACTGTCACTGTTTTTCTCGAGTGTAGGACAATGGAACGCCACAGGCACCGTGCTCGTGGTGAGGAATTCGACTACCCTCCCATGGACCATGGTGGTTTTAGTCCATCCCCTCACCCTCCTCCGTGGCTGGAACCCCCGCCTCCCTATGAGGTCGCCATCAAGACCACATGCAGCTCTACACATCTGCGGCGTGCATACTCAGACACACACCTGGCAACAGAGCCCCTGTTTGGACAGTCGAGAGAGATCAGCTTTGAGCTGTGAGGTTGGACAGTGTGGATGCCCCCCTGTACAACAAACCAAAAGATAAACAGGCACGAGACTGGGGCTTTTACTCCGACTCAGCAACAGCAACAAACTCTTGAAGCATGCTTCTTCCTGGTGTTGACCAGTGTGTCCTAGCATGTTTTCCCTCAGATTTCTGTAATTACGATGAAGTTGTCAATGCATATCTAAATTTATGGTGAAATTAAAGGTAGATCACACTGAATTCCGCCTTATCAGACCAAAATAAAGCACCAAGACACATTATGTCTTTTTAAAGAGTGCAGCCACTACGAGCTACCATTGCTGTGTCTTGCTGAACATCATACGTATCTTATTTGTTTAAGCTTTACAAAAACCAAAGTGTGAAAACAACAGTTGATGGTTTAACAGGCCGTTAGGTGCTGGACTATTTTGTAGCAAGTTGCACTGCCTTCCAGACCTTATGCTAAGCTAAGCTAACACAGACCAGACACATCAGGCACAGTTCACATCAGTTCACACTGAAGAAGTTTCATCTAAACAAACAACTGCGATGTTCACTGACTCATAGCAGCAGACATTATACGCAAAATAACAAAACTACAAAAACAATGGATAATGTCTAGTTGGTGCTCTTTTTTTATAACCATACCAGTGTCTAACCCTTAACCTTAATCTTTTAAGAAATATGAACAGCTCTTTTGCTTACTATTTGCTTAGTAGGACATATTTCTTTACAAGAAGTCATTCAATAAGCTTATGCCACTTGGTAGGAGACACAATTGCTTTCATATAGTGGACATGAAACTGACCCAAACCTGAGCTTTATATTAATGGGCGGTCCTAACCATGGTAATGGCAGATTTCACCAATATCAGGTTAGTTTAAGGGCATCGATTACCATGGTAACATGGGAAATCTATGATTTCCTTTCATTTCAGCTCAACAAATCAGAATAGCTGTTTAATCCTCCTTTCTGGGTTTGCCCTGGTGATGGCTTTCATTTATAATGCAGTTCTCTGGGAAACGTCAGAAACGTCATCCTTGACAGATGTTTTCACCGTCAGGGTTAACATGCTTCATCAAAGGATGGATATGATAACTGACTTTAGGAAACTAGTGCCCATGCCTGCAAACGTCCTTTAGTTTTTGTGCCACATGTGTACTCGTCAGCTTGTTGAAAGCAAGGGAACAATGACTCATCTGACCATTTGAGTTTTTCCAGCGCTCACTAGACCACTGCAGCTCACTGGCAACACTGCCTGAGCTGTAAATATTCCAACATGACCTATTGTAACCCTAGACTCCCTCTAGTTTAAAGGATCACATCAGAGCTTTTGGATATTTTAGTTTAAAAAAAACAACAACAACAACAAACCAAGCACACTTACATTAGTTGTATGCATTTTATCATGCATTGATATCCAGACATTGCAATGCAATGTGCAAATCAACTTGCAAAGACTTTTGGGGGAAGGAGTACTGCCATTTTGTTTAATTTATTTTTTCACATTACAAAATACTGACACACAAAGTTTATCAAAAATGAATATAAAAAGGATATTGTGTTATTGTCTGAATTATTTGTGCTCAGAAGAGGAGTCCAACAGCCTTCACAACCTCTAAAAAAATAAGATGTTGCACTGTAATAACCACCGACGATGACTACTCTCATGGACCCACACACAAACACAAACACACACTACTGCATCAGGAGAGCTGATATGAACCACAGGATTACACAAGATCCAGCATGTTGTTCAGGTCTTTCTTTTATACCGCTGAATATTCATGCTTCTATGACTGATTTACTCTTGACATTTAAACTCAAGAGAAACCTGCACCATGTGTTTAATATGTGTGTATTCAACTTTATGTAATAAATCAGTTATTGAGGAGACAATATGAGACTCATTAAGCAGTCAGGATCATTGGAAATCTGTACCAGGTGATTTTCAAGTCTTCATCTTCAGACATACAGCGTGTGCACAATACTTCAGAATATTCTAACATGGGTAATGATGCAGCCACTGTCTCAGGTTTCAGTCAGCATCATGTAGCTTCAACTTAGGTGTGGGGACACATCTCAAATGTTGTTTCAGGTCAAGAACGAACGTTGAACTTCAGAAGATTATATTATTAGAGTGTACTGTAGTGTACAAAGATTTCCCCTCAAATTTAAAGAATCTTAACCCTCTTGTTGTTACTCTGAGAAAGGCCTTTTTACCCTCCCATTTATACATATTGTAACTTTTACAAATTGTAATGTCTGATGACATGTTTCTCATGAATCAAATGAGGAGCAGCCTTTCAAAAAAGGGTCCTATTAATTAGAATATTTGACACCTTTAAATCATGAAAACGTCTTGGAGAAAAAGCATGCATGAATCTGTAAAGAAACACCATTGATTGTTCAAAGATATATTCTTAAACTGTGATTGTCCATTTGTTGGACCCATACCATGCCCAATGGTGGAGCTGAAGAGCCACACTGAAAGAGAAACCAGAAAATGAAGACAAGGGTTCATAAAATATATTCAGATCAGAATGTACTGGATATAGGTTATTGTTCACCTAATTGTTTTCATGCCCATATAGCACATTGTTGCCCAGAGGCAACCTGTCAGTGGGGTGGTCATTAATACATTTAGGTTAATTATCAGAAGATTTCAGATCAAAGAGTTGTAGTAGCTGTGCAGGATTAAGGGGATATTTGTGGGGAAGTTGCAGAGGAGCTGGGGGCTTCAGGCATCAAGATAAAGGTTAAAGACATCCATTCCAACATTTGAAGTATCTACTGTCAGAAATCAAGAGATCAGCAGCCAAATGACGGCTCATGACAAGTGAGCAGCCTGCTTCCTCATGTAGTCTCCCCCTAAATGTAGTGAGGATCATCAAGCCCCACCTCCAGCAGAGCTCCTCCTCGGCTCAAAAACAAGCAGTTTTTCGCTTCTTACATAGCTGGGGTTGTAATTCTCTCCTTGTGCATACAGCTTGCCCAAACAGAGGCAAAGTGACAATGTTCAGACGGTGCCCGCCCTGTCCTCCTTTCCGTGTCAGAGAAAACCCTTCCTAATAAAAAAAAACACTTCCTCACACTGCGCGGCTCTGCTGCTGCTGCGGTCAGATGAAAACCGAACAGTACCCGGTTAACTCCTATCCTACATTTTTCGGTGCCGTCACTCCAAAAAACCCGGATATGTTTCTTCTGCGGGGAGAAAAGTCGAAGCAGCAGAGGAGCACATCATGAGAGGCGCGGCGGGGTCGCACGATATACGGACCAGAGAGGAGACACTGTTTTTTCCCAGAGTTTCTCAGGGCTCGGGAGGGAGGGCACGACATACAGGCATCATGAGCGGAGTGAAAGTTGATGAAGAGGAGAGAAGAGATGGTTAAGCTTTCATCCCATGCATCTGCTCAACAGCTCCACACCGCGACTTACTATCAGGTAGAGAGAGGATCGATGTTTACATCAACCCGCACAGTGCGGAGATGATTTACGTGTTGCATGTATCCCGTTTCCCCTGAAGTCAGGTTTAAATCCTCTTCCTCTATCTACCTCTCCACCAATCACACACCCACACGCACAGTTGCAGTGGTGGATACTATGCATCTGAGCCCTCTCTTCTCTCTACTGCAGACCGGCTGCTCCTGAAGCAGAGGTGCACCCGTGGCTGGAGTTAAAGGCAAGGGGCTCCGGAGATGCCGCTCCCCCAGGGCATGCTGCTCTGTCTGGGTATACTCCTGATGACTGCTGGGGGGGTCTTGGCCGTGTGCGTAGGGCCTTTTGTAGTCGGGCTGTTCCTGGGCCTGGTGGGCTTGGGTCTGCTGGTCAGTGGAATCTGCTTGGCCATGAAGAATCTCCAGGTGGCAGTGCCAGGACACTTCCTCCTGCACCCCCGCACAGGCACACGCTTCAGCCCACAGCAGGCCCTGGCTATACAAAGGTACACATGTACAGAGGAACATGCACAAAGCCTGTGTGACAGAAGGAAGGGGTAGCCTAAATAGCACCAATTCTTTAGATGCAGATTTTTGTTTTTGGTTCTTTAGTTTTCCCACAAAATGTATGGTGGAGTAGTGTTCCCCAACCAGGAGTCGGGACCCCTTAGTGGGATCAGCAGGATAGGGTAGGGGATAAGACAGAATTTTTGCTTTTTTCTCATTATACTGATTAGTTTCACAGTAAAGTAGCCTACAAAATATTCAAAGTAGAAGTACTTGCAACATGTGACAAAGCATTTTGGGGCTCACAAGCTAACAAGACTAAGAGTCTACAGCTGTGCCAGCAGCTCCGTCAGGTAAGGCACTGATACTTTGAGCTGAATGCTAATTCAGCGTGTAAACCTGTCCACAATGCTAACATGCTAATGTTCAGCAGGTATGTTTATGATCTTAGACATTCGTGTTAGCATGCTCAAATTAGCTAAATAGCACTAAACATAAATAACAGCCAAGTGTGATGGGAGTGTCACTATATAGGCTATTCGTGTATTTGATCATAAGCCAACCGATTAGACAAAGATAAAGTTTGATCTGATGATGTTCTAAATATTAAATGAATGGATCACAACAGATATCAGCCTACAATATTCATTAATGTGTGTACCAAATTTTGTAGTAATCCATCCATAATTTGTCAAGATATTACATGCAAAGTCAATCTTGTGGTGCTAGAAGAAAGGTTGGAGGGATCACCAAAGTCAGTAGGATTCATCCTCGGGGAACCATATCAAATTACATGGATATATATCCAAGAGTGTGTTGACATATTTCTTTCCAAAAGGATTTGAAAGTGACCCACTGACTGACCAACGGATATTGCCATTCCTAGAGCCATGACTAAAAAGGTTGGAAACCCCAGGCACAGAGACAGAACAGACAGAAGCCCCTTTCACACTCGGCAGAAACCCCTCTAACATCTGTCTTTTGTCTTCAGTGGGAAAGGGTACAATTGGCATAATCATTCCCAGGTCATATGACTCACAGGTATTTATCGGCGACAGTTCCGATTGGCAGTGATGGAAACATGACATCCAGGTGGACAGTTGTCTTTTTTCTGCGCTTTTCCTGTGCGGTGCTATACGTAAATAGCCATAACATTAATAAGTGTTTTTTACAGTCAGGTTACTGGCACTGCGGGCTGAGTGAAAGAGGCATTGCCGGCAGCTCGAGGAAAGTAATAAACATAAAGGCGCTGAAGCAAGAGATGTGCTGACAAATGGTCTTCTTGTTGAACAGATCCCTTGGACACATCACCACATATTAGTTATAATGAACAGTTTGGCAAAGAGCAGGAAAGCACATAAGGAACTTAAAAACACTGACACTGAGAATTGGAAGGCAACAGATTTTGTTATTATGGCCTTGATTACAGAAGTAGGTCATGGAGGAAACAGCAGACGTGCATGCATGTGGCTGCCAGACTGTTCCTGACATTGTCTGAGGTAATCTACCTGCAGATTTAAACAAGATGTGCTCTGCTCATTGTCCAGCACTGAGGAAAAGAGACGCCAGGAGCACAGTATCCACATAGTCATCATCATCAGCTGGCAACGGCGGCGTTTGTAGAAGCAGTGGCCGGTAGCTCCTTCAAACTTTGCTAAACTTTTGTTTTTCATCTGGTTTTTCTGGCTTTATTGTCGAAACACGTGTTATGACAGAAATACAGTCACTAGAGAAGGAAGCCGGGGTTTGGATGAAAGTGCAGCGGACCACGATCCACCCAGCCAGATCAACCGGACCAGGGGCCACAGCAGGTGCGGTGATCGCCCAGAGGAGAGGAAGGAGTGCCGCGATAGGAACCATGCTGGTGTTAAGGCTGCTCCTAAAGGTCTGGCCTGGACAAAATTGGACTCAGTTTGGCCAAGCAACGGAAATCAGAGACTGTTGTACCCATGTCATTACAGAGACCTGTTTATCAACATCCCGGATCAAGCACTCGGTAGGCGGATCCTGTTCCAAGCCGACAGAGCGCAAGACTCTGTCCAGATGAGAAGAGGCGGACTCTGTGTTTTACATCGATGATGCTGGGTGTCAAAGTGGACACTGTTTCCCAAATGTCAGTTTTTATTGTGTTCTGGGTGTATACGTGTATAAAGCTTTAAATGTATATAATAACTGTATATACTGTTTTATTGTATTTATTTTATATGTTACAATATTTTAATGTAGATATATGTGTTAAGTTCTGTGTGTGTAGCATTGAAGGGACTACAAACTTTATTTTCATTATACAACCTTGTGTATCATGAAAAATAAACTACCTTGATCATTTTTCAACCTCCCAACACTGACAAAACTCAGACTGATCAGTATTTCTAAACCTGAACTGATGCAGACTGTGTGCAATAAAAATGTTTGTTTGCGAGATTAGACAGTAATGATATAAAGTCAGCACAGGGGAACAATAACAACAGAAGTAATTTCCTGACAGAAATGTGGTGTGAATGCTGGGACCTGAACGGCATTACTGGAAAAAACTAATAGTTAAGAAGCAGCTGAAGGAGTACGAACTGTAGGAAAAGTAAGAGTGTTCAGAAATAATGGAAGGTGGAAAGAAATGAGTATTGAGTTAAATGATTTGAAGTATAAGAACTAAGGAGGAGTTGAGGTTGAGAGGAGTTGATGTTTTAGGTGAAAAGTAATCACTAACAGGAGTTAAATATCAGTTGAAGTGCAAGTCCTGAAAGGAGTTGGGGTGTAAGATCAAGTGTGGTTGTGGAAGAAGTTGACTGTCAGCTGAATTGTTGCTACTGAAATAAGTTGATGTGAAAGTTGAATCACTGAAATGAGTTTGCTATCATTGCTATCAAGTGTGGTTGCTGAAAGGAGTTGAAGTGTTAGGTGATATCTAACTAAAACTAAAATAAACTAAAAGGTGCTGAAGTGTCAGACAGTGTAATGACTGAAAGAGTGTAAGCAGTGATAGAAGTTGTAGTGCTAGATGCAGTGTAAACACTGAAAGGACTGGAAGTTTCAGTTGAAGTGTAAGTACTGCAAATGTACACTGCTCATTGCCCTCTCTTACTCCCTCTCTCTTCAGGAGGTTGGACCGAATTCGTCGTGAGATGTCCGAGGACTCTGTCAGCAGGAGACCGGAGCCTGAACCCCCCCTCCCATCCACCCCACCACCCTGGACTATGGAGCCGCCTCCATCCTATGACACAGTGATGAAGAGCCAGGAGCACAGTGAGCAGCTTTAACCTCTCACCCTGGTGGACATACATTTTGTGTCATTGCCTTTTGTCTTCGGTTCTCAGTGAGAACCCTGAATGAACAGTCGGTGCTAGCAATGAACTCGCTCCAAGGGGCCTCTTCTGTGCCTCAAGACAGCTGCCGTGAACCCAAACACAAGCCAGGAAACAGGAAGAGACTGCAGCTGGTTAAAGACTTCATATTTGTACAGAGTGAGCCCCAGTGCGGCCTCTGTGTCTACTAAAAGTGTGTGGAATTGAAATGATCACTACAACAGCTTCAATTTGTGCACTAAGGACCATCGTTATGTAACTTTCACAACGAAGCTGAGGGATTCATGTCAACAGCTTGGCTGCAAGCCTCCTGTAGACACTTATTCAGGATATTTTATTGGCCTGCTTGAATGTATGTGACCTACTACTGTGGCTGAATGACACTCTTTTCCAGAACTTGTCTCACAGGTACACAGCTTCTCTTTGTATCTGCACTCTTTCATGTTATACATTTAGATTCATTGACAGCTTACCCCAATCTAAAGTGCCTTAACCAGTGACACTAGCATGTCAACAGTAGTGTTGTTTATCTTTAAGCATTGTATCCCGTGTTTGCAGAATGTGCATTGTTAATTCTGTGTTGTGATGTTACTATAAACTTGAGTTGATGAATAGCTACAGAGCTCTCTGTGGGTCGCAGTTAAAAATAATGGATTGTTTATTTAAAGGCGGGAAACCCCTTGAGAGTCCCGGAGATGAGAAACATCGACTTATATAAAATCATGTCCAAGCCAAGCAAACATAAACACTCAGCTCTGATCAGAAGCTCAGTTGTGAGTCTCCTTTTTGCCAGCAGCCTGAGGCAAGGTGACCTATCAGGTGGTACACACACGCAGCTGCAATTTTATACCTGACCTGACCATGCTGTCTGCAGGCTGTAATAACCAGCAGAGTGGAACCCTAACAGAGCTTTCTCCACCCTCACCTTCAAGGCCTGACACAGAACAACTCCAAATATTTCCGTAGGTTTACACAAATAAGAACTTCATTAGCCAGCAGAGGTTCAGCGATGGTAGAGGGGAAGCCATACCGGTACGGGCTGATAACGGCGGGGCTGTGTGTGGCAGCAGTCGGCCTCTTCATCATGACTCAGGAGCAACCGCACATCTACGGCACACTATGTGTTCTGGGTGTCACCATGGTGTGTGTCGGGACTGTGTGGAGCGTCTGCCAGTGTTATCCCAAGGTAGATACAGGTAGTGCGCACTGGGAAGAAAGACTACAGGAAATAATAAGTGATTGCTGTAAGGCAAAAAAAATGGACTTGGTAACAGAGAGTGTGTTTGTAGGTCATTTTGGCTCCTGAGATCCAGGAGAAAAGTCTACAAGATGTACTGTGTACGGCAGCTGGAACAAAAGACGAAAGGTACTGTCTCTCACAAACACACACACACACACACATTCCTCTATTTCTGTGGGGACATCATATTGACAATAACCTACCATTAACCAACTACATGTCTAACCTCACCTAAAAACCCTTTACTGTCAAAAAGGAGTCTCTATCTATGGGGACCTGAGTTTTTGTCCTCAAGGTAACACGAGTCCCAATCGGTTTGTGTGCATTCAGGTTTAAGTCCGGGATATAAAAACATGAAAAACACACACACACTGTCCTAATGGCCCACAAACAACCGGGTGTTTATTCAGGCCTCAGTGATTCCCTGTGGTCTGTGTGTATAACAGGATGCTAAGCGACCATCATCTTGTGGGCGAAATGGCGACAGCAGCAGTCTAATGTATCTGAGGGGAGGAAGGATCTGCACTAATACACTGTAGATAGTAATTTTATTATCTTTACAGGAAAATGAATGGTGATGTAATGGAGTAGCTATGGCAGCAGAGCAGAGGAGGGAGGTAAAGGAGGGTGGCCAGGCGAGGAAAACTGGAACAAAAGAAAAAGGAGAGACGGCAGCCTGAAGGTTGGGATCTAAAAAGGGCAGATTACTGGGAAACATAAAGGCGGAGAGAGTGAATGAGTAACACTTTCTCTTCCCTTAACTAACAAGGGCCAATCATTAATGGTCCTTGTTAGTTAAGGGAAGGGGGAGCGTTACTTACTTGATTAAAGCGCTTGAGCCTCAGTAGTGTGGCCAGCGGGTAGAAAATTAAATCGTACGGCGCAGCTCCAGCGTGTGAGCGTCTGTAGTCACGGGAATATTCAACAGCCAGATAAAGACATGCAGGCTCAGCAAACCCTCCCTCTGATTAAAGAAAGTAAGAAAATGAGGACAAAATGCTGCAACTAGACTTCTATTTCTGTCTCTCCACCTCCTCCCCCACTTCTGATTTAATGTTAGGCATGCTGAGGCTCTGCCAGGTTCCTGTGGCCAAAAGTTGAGTTGCAGCAGACTTCTTCCCGAAGCCCTGAGGAGCCAGTGTCACAGCTGCCCCACACTGCACCTGGTCTGAGGGAGGGACGCCATCATCAGAGGACTCTTCGTCGGTCTAACCAAAACACGCTGCTCTCAAGACAGTGAAGAGATGCTCTGGTGCATTTTTGTGACCTTTTTCTAAATGACAGCATCACTCACACAAGCTGCTGTTTGAATATGTATTTTTTCAGTTTAACATGCATCACGTCTTCTCAGTGTGAAGTTAATAAAGTTGAATGTGTATTGTTCAGTAGTACCAGAAGATGACACTATATACAATACAAGAGAGAGTATGCAGGTTTAGTCACCTGGGGGACAGTGAGTGACACTGCAATGACCTACATTATATGATTAAAGTTGCATAGTTGGGGGTCTCAGAAAAAGAAAATGGTCAAAATCAGCGCAGCAGATATCCTAAACTTTTGTCTCTAGTATGCAGCAAAGTTGATTGATCCTACAAATGCCAAAAAGCTACTACTTCACTTTTAATATTTAGAAAGCTACCAAAAGCTATTTACATTGAGTGTTTGTAACTCACCAAAATGCACTCCCAAGCATTTCCTTCCTCGTAAAATATTTGTAGAGCCGCATTTCTATGTGATGGTTAACTGTCTGGTGTGTTACTGCTACCAACTGTTTGCGTAATAGCGTGTAACTGGCGTCAGGAATGTGTGTGCACCTTCAATACAAACCAGAGGCACACTCATAAAAACATTGCTCAATAGCACTCCTAGTGGTCAAAAACTCCACAGAGTAGCTTTAATGGTGCCAGTTGTAATGAATGCCTGTTATAAATTTGTAGTCTTCACTTTAAAGCGGCTACAAGCAATAATTTATTTTAACAATGTATCATGACGATGTGAAAACAATGTGACATTCAGAAAGGCTAATAGGGATGACACTACAGAGGAAAAGAGCTTAAAGAGACTTGCATTCATCAGGTGACCATAGACACGACTCCAAGTAAATGATAATGTGATAATGATAACTGCTGGAAGTGTAAATAAGCAACTGTTTGCAAACACCTTATTAATAAAAACTTTATAAGGATGCCAGTGTTGTGTTTATAGCTTGTTTCTGCTACCCCCAAGTGGCCAAAATCATCAGGTATTTTAAAGGCAAATAGGTTGTGTGAGGTAGTGTCTAGCAGCCTTTATACAGTCTATGGTACCAGCACATAACCCAAAACAGCTAATGCTTTTAGACTATATTAATAATAATAATAAATTGAATTTGTATAGCGCTTTTCTCGAACTCAAAGTCGCTTTAAACAGCAGGCAAAGAAGCATGACAACAAACGGCTATAGATAGGCAGAGGTGAAGAGATGGGTCTTAAAACGGAAAATGGTGAGGGACTCAGAGGTGCGGATCTCATGGGGGAGGGAGTTCCAGAGCCTGGGAGCTGCCCTGGAAAAGGCTCTGTCCCCAAAACTGCAGAGCTTGGAGTTGGGGACACAGAGGAGACCGGCTGAGGTGGATCTGAGGGACCGTGAGGGTTGGTAGGGGGAGAGGAGGACAGTGAGGTATGAAGGGGCCAGGTGGTGAATGGCTTTGTAGGTAAGGACCAGGATTTTGTATGTGATCCGGTGAGAAATGGGAAGCCATTGTTTTAGGACTGGAGTGATGTGGTGCCAGGATTTGGAGCGGGTGATGAGTTCTGGACCAGTTGGCGTGCGGTTGGAGAAGGAATGGTGAACTGTATCAGTTTGTGATCAGAGAGGGGAAAGAAGCATGGATGGAGGTTGAGCACTGGTATGTTAGTGGAGCAGACCAGGTCAAGGACGTGTCCTTTGTCATGGGTGGGGAATGTGACATGTTGGATGAGAGTGAAGTTGTCCAGTAAAATGGTGAATTCTGATGACAGCTTGCAGATGGGGGAGTCTATATGGATGTTTAAGTCACCGAGCAGCAGCAGACGTGAAGAGAGAGATGAGGCTAGTGTGAGGAGTTCTGTAAAATCAGAGCGGAAGGAAGGGTTTGGTTTAGGTGGCCGGTAGGTGAGGATAACTGTCATGGAGGAAAGAGCTTTGAAGGCGAGATATTCAAATGAAGATACTGAGGGGAGGGTGAGTTCAGTGATGGGGAAGTTCTGATTGTAAATAACGGCGAGGCTGCCTCCACGATGGGAGGGGTGGGGTTTGCAGATTTAATTGTAGCCAGTGGGGGATACTTGGTTGAGAGAGAGAGAGAGAAAATGTAATGTCAGAATGTAAACAATCATAATATTAATGTAAAATATTCTAACCACAGTGATAACTCCACTTCTTGTCAATGCCAGGTGTGCACTGTAGCGGTTAGAATACATATTTGGGATCAAAATTCTATTTAGTTGAACTTTTGCTGCAAAATCTGGCAGAACATTGTTGCTATGGCTCACTCATCTGCCCGCGCCATTGAAAATAATGTCCTTGTTCTGTACAATATCAATATCACATTTTCACTTTTGGTGTGTGGTTAGGAGCTTTGTCTCAAGACTTGACAAAGCTCCTGAAGGGCCACAGAAGACACTGGAGTTTGGTAGACATAGAGAGATACAAAGAGAAAGTTTTGCAGGCAGCTCTGCACCTCTAAAGTAATCACAGCAGAGTTTAAACAGAAGTGACCAAAAATTAAATAAACAATAAAAATAAATGACAAATAGGCCTAATAGCTGACTGGTTATCCACTCTGCACACAATCAAGCAGCATCAGTTCAGACATAAATAAGTAGCTTTCTTGCACTTTCATGCATAACTCAGTGTCCACATTAAGTGCACATGTTAAAACAGTATCAACGAAAGAACTTGGACTGAGAGGACGCGTTTTCTCGGATTGACATGAAATAATTGCAGGGTGGTTCGGTGGGAGCATGAAACATGACTCCTCTACAGTAAGAGGTGTTTTAACGGAGGAGAATCATTCGATACAAAAGCGGTGGCGTGAGCCCCGGAGACGTCAGCAGTCCCCGCCTTGGATTATAAGAATCAATTGTCCGATTATTTTTTTCTTCTGAAATCTGAATGGTGGTTATGTTTGGAGGCGTTATCTGATAGCTAGACACACGGAGCGCGCGGCTGTCGGAGACACCAAAACATCTGGATAACCAATACAATAACAACTGTCATTAGTTAATTTGTGTAGTTTAATAGTTATTCTTAATTTCACTGGAAGCTTTCCCAGTGGTTTGAAGAATGCGTCGCACCTCTGGCTATATTGGCTGGGCGCTGTGTTTGTGCGCATCTTTGACCGTGAGCGCACAGGACTACCCCGAGAACGACAAGATGATCCTGGATCTGATCCGCGAGTACGGGACTCAACCTGAAACCGGAGCCGAGCCCGCTGCTGAGTTCCTCAGGTGCAACAAGGTAATAACCACTGTGTCATGGGCAGTGGTGGAAGAAGTAAAATAAGTAGCCTAAAAGTAGCAGTACCACAGTGTGCAAATACTCGTTTTCCTGCATTCAAAATTTAACATAGCCTAAGTAAAAGTACAAATGTATTAGAATCAAATTATACTTCATCATCTCCTTCATCGAAATTTTCCTTACTTAGCCTACTTGCCTAAATGCACACTTTCCACCATTGGTCAGAATGCCAACAGGCTGATGCCTGAATTTGTGTACCTCACAAGTCTTCATTATCTCATTGCGTAGAAATTAATGTAGTACAAATTTCAGTTTTTATTAATAAATGATTTTTTTAACTTATAGCCTAATAAGCCATTAGGTCTGTAATTATAAGTAATGTCTTTGTTTTTTTAACCTTGACGCTTTGCAGGATTTTAAAAGGGCTTTGCTGATTGACTGATTCTGCGAAATGAAAGCTAGATATTCATAGAGGTTGTGGATTAACTTCCATTTAAATGTGCGCTCACAATCTGGAAACCCCACATTTATGCAATATGATCAGGACAACGCTGATCTGTAAAGGTGCAGAAAATAACTAACCATTAAAAAGTATTGAGTGACATTTAAAAGCAAAAAAACATTTTGCAAGCATGCCTTATTTCTCCTGTACCTGCATTGAGACAAATTAACTACACTCTCATGTTATCTGTGCTGTGATCCAGGCAGCGTGGCGCATGCCCGGTCAGTACCTGGTCGTACTGCGCCAGGGAACGCACGAGTCTCACGTGCATAGGACCATCAGGAGACTGAGAAACAAAGCAGAGAGAAGAGGCTACATGCTTGAGGTCATGCGGATATACTCAGGAGCTCTGCATGGCTTCCTGGTGAAGATGGCCAGCGACGTCCTTCACCTGGTAACTGCTTCATTTGTCAGCATGCTCTGCTTACCAGTAACACCTGTGGTGGTGGTAAATAAAGGTGTGGGGAACCTCTTGTCTGTGATCACAGTAAGGGACACCAACTCTCAGAAAAAAAAAATTAACATGCATCAACATGTTGCCTCATTATAATACACAGTTGGCTCATTAGTATTCAAAATATTCACCCCTTTGGACGTTTTATTGTTTTACCTCTCTGAATCAAAGTGGATGTAATGAAACGTAGGATTTGACACTGATCAACAAGAAGGACCCTTCATTGTCAGTGTCAATGCATAACATTGAACTAAATAAAAAAATATATAAAATTACAAAGTAGGCCTAAATAATTGCATCACTTAGGCAATTAATATCTAACATCATATCATTTTAAATGATATTTTAAATAAAGCCCTTCTCATCCCAGGGCATCATAGCCTATTGATGCTTTTTAACGTATAACTTTGCATGAATAACTATGCAACGTCCGGCTATACTTTCAAAATAAAACTAGTGGCTAACGTTGTAAAACAGCACGTGGTTGACTTGTACAGTTGTAAAATGCAAAAGTTTGGTTAGGCTTTAGGCAACCAAACTACTTGGTTAGCTTTGGGTAAAGATCATGGTTTGGGTTAATATAACTATGTAACTAATAAGCTACTATATGTTACTTACGTGACTTAAATTACGTAAGTTAAGTTAATATCATTAAAAGGAATCAATGTTGACTTTTTGTTTCAGCCTGGATTTTGGCCCACCTAGCCACCACAACCACCTCCACCTTCTCGGACATTTCACTTATTGTTCAGTTTCAGTGCTAAAGGGCCCAGTGCTTGATTTATACTCCTGTGACCTATGACGTGAAAGGGTGCCATGTGCGTTGGTACCAGAGCTGAAGGATGTGACAAGCAGGGCTGAACGATTTGGGCTAAAAATGTATTTGCAATTTTTCTGCCAGATATTGCAATTATGATTCGATTTTTTACTGAAGTTTTGCTGACTGTTATTCACTGCCAGTCTATTTTTGACGTAAGCCACGTCAAGCAGCACAGAGCAGATGAACCAAGCAGGAAGTCAGACACCTTTTGCAGATTCCCGATCGTACATCAACAAACAACCAAGGGCGTCACTTCGTGTTGAAAAGTGGTGGGGACATAAGGGCTCAGATTAGGGTCATGATGATACATTTGGGTCATGAGACGTGATGATGCACGAAAACAAGACAAGAAGGTTTTTAGCACTATTTAGATTAAATATTTAATACTGAAATATATGAGTTGGGGGTCTGGGGGGAAGATTTTGAGCATTAAAATCTTAATATCCTGCATTCTGGAGACAATTCAAAATATAATGGAATATATTGCAGGATTCTGTATCTTTTTTTGGTTGCTTACCTTATTTTCTTTGACAATGCGCATGTGTTTCTTCTAGATTTAAATTGCATTGCATGTTTCTTATTGTGCAAATAAAAATTCTCAAAGCAATTTCATTTGTTATCTACTTAACCATGGTAGAAGCACAAAAAACAAGGACAAATGAATAAATAAGCTAAATCTGAACAAGTCAGCAAAATCAGATGGGCAAAACGGTCTCATTCTGAAATGCTCCATGTGGATATGTAAAGTTAGCCTGCAGAGAGCAGAAGGGAACGGGCTCACAGAGAGCTGTTATCCACAGTTGAAGCACACAAAATGACAAATTAACAAGTCAACAACATAGGACAGGCTAAACCCTGCTGAAACACTTCAGTGTGAGTTGACGCCGGACAAAACCGCAGCACAGCCGCACCATTAACACGTTTTCCTCTATTTTTGTTTGTTGTTGTATAGTATACACACCCTGTGAATGCTCTGATTGGTGAGTAGGACCGTAAGAGGAGGCGCATTGCGCTTGTGATTGCCAAGCAGATCTGTCACACAAGAATGACTATGGAATGAATCTGTAACTGCATGAATGTTCGGGTTCTTTCAAATCGCAATTTTGATTTGAAAACAATTAATCGTTCAGCCCTAGTCACAAGGCTTAGCTATTTGATGCTCTGGGAATGAGAAGGGGCTTAAATACATGGATTTAGTGATACAGCAACATATATTCTATTTTATAATCTATATCTATTTTATGTCTGAGGTTGATAAGCCTCCTTATGTGGAGAATAATAGGGGATCTATGACAGACCCCTGGGGTACTTCTCCAAAAAGAGGGGATGTACTATCAGCCAAACCAATCTAGAATGACATCAGTGTTGCGAACGCAACTTTTCAGACAGCTGATTATGACATCATGTTCCTACAACTGTCTATGCTCCCACCACAGGCTTTTATCTGTTGACTTAGACTCACAGTTGATTGTGCTCCTACCAGGCAGTGAAGCTTCCTCGAGTCCACTACATAGAGGAGGACTCGTCCATCTTTGCTCAGAGTGCCCCCTGGAACCTCCAGAAGTTACTGCAGCCTTATGGTGGCACCTCTGAAAACGGAACATACAGGCCACCCAGTGAGTCCGTCTCTATTTCTTACACACACACACACACACACACACACACACACACACACACACACACACACACACACACACACACACACACACACACACACACACCTGAAGTAATTAAATTTAAAATCCACACACTCTCTGTCCTCTGCAGATGATGGAGGGAAGGCAGAGGTGTATCTGATGGATGGCAGCATTCAGAGTACTCACAGAGAGGTTGAAGGACGAGTGCTCATTACAGACTTCAACAACGTCCCTGAGGAGGACGGAGTCAGAGTTCACAGACAGGTTACACACACACACAAATTAAACACTTGCACTTCAACAATATAGTCGCATATTTGTCATTGCAGCTCAGTGGCAAATCTCTCCTCTGCAGGCCAGTCAGTGTGACAGTCACGGTACACACATGGCGGGGGTTGTCAGTGGGTCAGACTCTGGCGTTGCTCGAGGCGCCGGTGTTAACCTGGTCCGTGTGCTCAACTGTCAGGGGAAAGGGGCTGTGTCAGGAGCTCTGGCGGGTAGGACTCCCACAGAACTCTTTAATTATGTTAATGACACTTTAAGCCCATTAAAAGTCATTTTGCATGATATGCAGGTGTGGAAATGGAGCTGCTGTTGCATGAAACCATGCCCTGCAAAGAGAGGGCCACTACTTCTGCAGCAGCATGGTTTATGTTTATCTGGAAACTAAGCATATTTTATTTTCTGCACACCCCTCTCCTGTCCCGTTCAGGTATGGAGTATATCCGAGCAACTTTACTGGAGCGTCCAGCAGACGCTGTGGTTGTTTTGCTGCCTTTCATTGGTGGTTTCAGTCGCTCATTAAACACAGCCTGCCGGGACATGGTGGCTAACGGAGCAGTGGTCATTGCTGCTGCGGGGAACTACAGAGATGACGCCTGCCTCTACTCTCCTGCTTCAGAGCCTGAGGTCACATAGCACTGTATCTAAAAGACCCTGATGGATGTATTCTCACACAACCCTTACCATAACTTCTTCTGTGCGCAGGTCATCACGGTGGGGGCAGTTAACTCAGCAGATCAGCTCATGTCACAGGGAGCGGGTGGCACCAACTTTGGCCGCTGTATTGATCTGTTTGCACCTGGTGATGACATCGTTAGTGCCAGTAGTGACTGCAGCACCTGTTTCACCTCCCGTAGTGGAACCTCCCAGGCTGCTGCACATGTTGCTGGTATGTACACATTCCTCAAATGAAGAGGAAACACAAGTAACGAAAAAAAAGCTGTGCATGTAGCTGCAGTAGAAGTGCTTTATATTTCGTTTTGTACATGTGTAGGTATAGCAGCAGTGATCCTGTCGTCCAATCAGAAGGTGTCACCGGTGCAGGTCCTGCAGATGCTGATGCATTATTCCATCAGGAACACAATAAACTTGCTCTCTCTGTCTGACACACATCGTCTCATTACTCCAAACCTGGTGGCAGCCATACCTCCTGCCAACAGCACAAGTGAGTGACTCACACCACTCTCTCTCTCTCTCACACACACACACACAGCTTCTGTGACTAGCTCACATTGTGTTCCTGTTTGTGTGCACAGATGTGGAGCTTCTGTGTCGGTCAGTGTGGTCAGAGAGGTCAGGGGCCACGGATACTGACAGAGCCATCAGTCGTTGTCGTTTGGGGGAGGAGATGATGAGCTGCAGCAGCTACACTCCTGACAGTGTCCATGCCGGAGAAACAATCATTGTGAGTTCAAAGTGACCTCTAAAAAACAACTTCAATCGAAGGTCTAATGTTTAAAAACACTTCACTCTTCACTGTGTTTACAGGTGAACAGCAAGCAGATGGAGTGTGTGGCCTATAACGGTCCGAGGGGTAAAGGTGTGTACGCTGTGGCGCGTTGCTGTGTGATAAGCGGTCTGCAGTGCCAGGTCCATGTTAGTCCTAAACCCGGACAAGATGCTGAGTGTGTCGGCCCGCAGCACCACCTGACCGGTAAGTCACAGGTGCAGTCTGCTGTAGTTTAAATGACAGAAGCACATCCATCCAGCTTTTTTTTGCAGAGAGTTAGACGAAAAGATTGATATCTTTCATGTTTGTCAATTACTAATGAAGTTACAGCCAGCAGCCGGTTATTGACTGTACAGAAGTTTATTTCACGGGGAGGGGTGTCAGAACCTTTTGTTTGATGTTTTAAAAAAGCAAGACCCTACCGAGGGCTAGAATTTACAAAATTTGTAAAACCACCTACTTTCTCAACTTAAACCTGATTTCAACCTTAAAATGTTAATGAACAATAATGTTTAGCCCAGATCACACTTTAGGAGTGGTATTTAGCAGTTGCTAAAAGAGGGGAGACCAGTCAGTATCTGGTGAGACCACCATTTGTACATCTCCTTCGCATATAGTTGATCAGGTTGTTGATTGTGGCCTGTGGAATGTTGGTCCACTCCTCTTCCATGGCTGTGCGAAGTTGCAGTCGGTTCCTGACAGTTTGTGCAGAAATTCTTTGGTCCTGGGCCGGTGTGGTTACACATGGTCTGCGGTTGTGAGGCCGGTTGGATGTACTGCCAAATTCTCTGTAACACCTTTGGAGACTGCTTATGGAGGAGAAATGAACATTCAGTTCACGGGCAACAGCTCTAGTGGACATTCCTGCAGTCAGTATGCCAACTGCACGCTCCCTCAAAACTTGCGACATCTGTGGCATTGTGCTGTTTGATGGAACTGCACATTTTCGAGTGGCCTTTTATTGTGGCCAGCCTAAGACACACCTGTGCAATACTCATGCTGTCTGATCAGCATCTTGACATGCCACACCTGGAAAGTGTGATGGCATGCCAAGTGTGGCAAAGGAGAAGTGCTCACAAACACAGATTCTGACAGATTTGTGAACAATATTTGAGAGAAAAAGGCCTTTTGTGTACATAGAGAAAGTCTTAGTCCAGCTCATGATGAATGGGGGCAAAAACAAGTGTTTATAAACAAGTGCGTTTATAATTTTGTTCAGTGTATTTTAGCTTCACTCATTGGGGTTTGTTATTCATTTAGCTGATGCTTTTATCCAAAGCGACTTACAATTGCTATACATGTCAGAGGTCACATGCCTCTGGAGCAACCAGGGGTTAAGGGTCTTGCTCAGGGACACATTGGTAGATGTGTTACAATGGGGAATTGAACCTGGGTCTCTCACACCAAAGGCATATGTCTTATCCACTGTACCATCACCACCCATACATGCATTATATTATAGCCTATCGATGTGATGCATTTAACTTTACTGTACGTTATCGTATAATGCAGAATAAAGTGAAGGTAACAGAGAAAATGTTCAATCCCTACTAACGATAATAATCCACATCTACTGTGTCTGAACCAACACACTGGTCCTGCTAGCAAACTACAAAATAAAGTCCTGTTACTGAGACTGATATTGTTAGCATACAGCACATTTATAATATAGGCATACCTTTTGTCATAACTATTTTGATGTAGTTATTCCATCTTTTTTTAAAAACAGTAAATTTCACAAGAAATAAAAAAGATGAAATATAAAGAAATCTAGGGTATGGAATAATTAAAGACCCTCCCGAACTCCTCCCTTTCAGCAAAGACAAAATGAATTGTTCTGTCTCTTTTCTCCCGCACTAATAATTTACAAATAACATTTCAATTAATTAACCAATTTGTGAGCTTTAGAGGAGCTGGTACCGTTGGACAGAGCCAGGAAAGGGGTTTCCAGTCTTTATGCCAAGCTAAGATCACTGTTGCCTGCCACCAGTTTTATATTTTAATCTCAGCAAGAATAAGCATGTTTCCAGAAATGGCTTGCATCAAAGGGGATAACTGTTGATGTGCTGAAGTCAGTCAATCTTGTAACTCAAGTGCTGTACTGCAGATACCTATCCTTTAACCAGAATGTCAGCTTTTGATGCTGCATTTAGAACACCTTGGACAATTATCCTAGTTACCATAGCAATCACCCACGAAAGGAAGCATAAATACCAGCAATGTGTGCAGTATAAAGAGCAGCGTTGTCAAAGGCCGTTATAACACTTCAGTGGTTTGTTACTTTACATTATATTCCTCATTTATTGCCATCACAGTGATTTCTGTGTGGATGATGGTTTAGTGCTGGTCTTGAGAGTCACTAATACTTTCATAGTTGTTGATTGTTGGAGCTCATTTCAGCACTTCTCTCTCTCTCTAGGCTGCACATCTTGGTCCACCGCTGGCATCTTGTCTGGCTCTCGTCCACATTACGGTGATCGGAGGCGTTGTGCTGTGAAAGACGGGGTGATTTCACACGCCGTGTGCTGCCGTGCTCCTTCTCTGGAGTGCCACCTGTTGGAAAACACATCAGCTGATAAAGATCAGGTAAAGAGTTTAAATAGATACAGGTATCTTAAAACATTCCCCCAGAGCTTTACCCTTGGACACCGTTGCTGTTCTCTTGCAGGTCGAGGTGTCCTGTCCCTCTGGCTGGACTCTGACAGACTGCAGCGCCATCTCTCAGGGCTCTGCTATCTTGGGGCCAGTTGCTAAGGGCAACAGTTGCAGTGTCCGCAGCGCCACAGGAGCTGATGCGGCCGCAGGCATCGCGGTCTGCTGTCGCGTCAGGCCACCAGAGCAGGCCGCCACAAGTCCCCACTGACCCAGCTCTCACACCACTTTTATGTCGACCCCTTGAATCCAGCTGTGATATTACTCTAATGCAGGCGTCTCCAATGTGTGTCTTGTATCAGTGACTGTAAGCACTTCTGTTTGTGAGCGTGTCAGTTTTGAGATTAGGTCAAAATATGCTCCAGCACATATTGTATTAATGCCTCAGACTTGCATAAGTTGCCTTGCCTAGTACGGTCTTGTTAGCCATATTGAAACCATTTACAGTTTGTAAAATGTACCACAATATTTTTGTATCTTTTACAAAACAATTAAAATAAAAAGAGCTTTCATGAACATATTATTGGTGTGTTTTAAAAAAAAAAAAAAAAAAAAAAAGGCCCAGCTTTGGACTATTTATCTGACATTCAGTCTGTACAGACTGAATGTCAAGTAAATACAAACTGACAGAGATAAATTCAACTAAAAGTTATGAGAACTTTAATGATTTATAACACAAGTTATAATACAGTTACGTGAATGTGTGACCCAATGAGGAGCTTCTCAACAGTTCCTAACTAAATCAGCATTTTTTAACAGCAGATAATCGGTGGCTGTTATATTTAAGCGTCCCAGTCAGCTGTGACAGCGTGAGGGTGAGCCAGCAAACACAACACCAGGACCCTGAGACTGAAGCAGCTAAATTACAATTAAATTTTTTTAAATGGAAAAACGTTGTGTTTCCACTTCAGACTTGAGGGGAAGAAAGCACAACGATGGGTAATCAGCCTGATGAACAGCTTGATAAATAATGGTCATCTTCTGCTCACTTGGTTTTGCATGTAGTCTGGAACAGTATAGAAAACAAGTGTGCATCTGTCTATGCATCATGTCAAAATGTCTTCAATGAGACATGATTGTTGGCAGAAAGCACATTAAGAAGAAACCAACGTTTTGTAAAGGTACATCTCTGGTCTGCTGTAAAGAAATAATGCAAAGAAAAATAACTTGATCTGTAAACATACATAAAACAATGTTTACAAAAGGTTGTGCATTCCAGTTTATTTTATATCAAATTTCCCCTTAATCAAACTCTGATGTACAAATTAAAACTGAGTTTTAACATGCATTACAGAATCCTGCGATGGCAGAAGTGAATTTTCAAAATTGAATGACAGTAAAAACCCGTACAGATGCCAATCCCTACCCACGCACTTACCCATCCCCTCCCTGCATCCCAGGATTAAAACAAGAGATTGTTTTGAAGTTTTTTTTTAATCTTATTTTTCTCTTTTAAGAAGTTGTGGTGATGTAGCAGTGGGGCAAACCTAGGAGAGACTCTTGGCTGAATGCGACTCGTGTTGCCATGTTATCACTTGGCACAGATCTGCATGCAGCTCCATCAGATAGCACGTAACTAGCCACAGAGAAAGGGCATATGTTTGTGACATTAAGTGCCAATGACCAAATTACACAGCAAACGACACAGGGGGCTGTTTTTTTTCTGTCTTTCACACAGAACTGACAAACTTCACTTACTGCCACACATGCACGACGTGACATTCACATCTATTGAGATAGAGAGGAAAATGGGCTTGGTGTTGGGGGTGAGGGGGAGGGGGTGGGAGCGGGCAGGTGTGGAAGTGCTAAAACAGTGTCTTCTCTCTTCTCTGGTTTTGAGGACACAGAGGAGCCTCAGTGGATTGATCACATGACAACTCAGAAAACCATTTTGCATGATTGCTTCAGAGGTCCTCACACTGTAAACATTTACCTGTTAAAGCTGAGAGCTAAGCTAGTTTAGGCTCATGTCTTCTTCAGAACATGTGAAAAGTGTGGCTTCCTTAACACTATCTAGCATAAATCAGTATCTACAAAGTGTCTCTGCTTGAGTGCAGAGTGAAAAGAAGCAGCATTTTACCATCACCAAAACCCTGTCCTGTCACCGTAACCCTGTTTTATTAGGGTAAGACTTACCCCCCCTCCCCTCCCCCCATACACACAGAATCAACAACCAACAGTTACATTCTTACAGTCCTTTGTCACAACACACAGAGGAAATTCTCCCTGTATTATATTTGGGTCTAATGGGATGAAGAAGCCCTGTTGCACTCCTACAGCGAGACTACTTGACTATGTGAGACACTGGTTTGGTGTCAGTCAGGACACGTGGAGCAGACGTTAACCCACCCCGTCAGAGATGTGACGATACAGTGTCGGGTGGGGTGTGTGTGTGTGTGTGTGTGTGTGTGTGTGGGGGGGGGGGTGATGGTGGGGAATCGGGAGGTTAAGGCACTTCAAGTCTCCCGATGATTGGGGTTGGGATGATGGATGCTTGCTGTTCTTGTATGAAACTAGAGCTACATTTGGGTTTAGCTCCTGTGTGTGTGTGTGTGTGTGTGTGTGTGTGTGTGTGTGTGTGTGTGTGTGTGTGTGTCCAAAGGTAGACAAAAGCAATAACGCAAAGCAAAAAAGAAAACTCCATTGGAACAACAAAAACAAACAAAAAATAAAATAAAACCTGATAAAGCAGAGGTAACAGTGAAGCGAGGAGGACCGGTTCTTTGTGTGTGTGTGTGAGTGAAGTGAATGAGTGACACACATTTGCATGTTTTTCACAAGTTCAATCATAGTGTATTATTCTTGTGTGTGTGTGTGTGTGTGTAACCTTGGCACCTAAAAATAAAACATGCTCCTGAGCTCCCCTTCAGTCGGCACTGATGGCCCACCATGACTGATCTGTGCGCTTCCAGATCAGCTTTTCTTGCATAAGGCTTGAGTCCCTAAATGTCCTCTCCAATAGTCAATCCATCCAGAGTCAAAGAAAATTGGCAAAGAAAATAAAACACAGCGATGTAAAGAATAAAAATCCAGCACATGAGGCTGCTCTGACAGCGAGACGTAGTAGTAGAGGGAGACTGCTGACCGTGGCACTGCTCGTTTCAGATTTGCTGAGGGCCAGGGCCTGCCCTATACTGCGCCCATGTGGCTACACTGTGGTCACCAGGGTGAAAGTCACAGGCGGCGTGGCTTGTTATCAGGGCTTCCATGTGTCTGCATAAGTGGCACTGAAAATATAAGTTGTTAAAAGCAAAAGAGGAGGAGGACACGATTGCGAGGAGGCTCTAGAGGAACTGACCAGTGCTGCTATACGTCACAATACACTGGGCTGGACTATAAAGTGCATACTTAACCCCACCCCCTCCCAAGTGCTCCTGTGTGGAGGTGTTCCTGTACAAGTGCACACGTGTCTTAAGTTCCTCTAGAGCAGCTAACGTGACCACTCGCAATTTGCATGGCTGTGGAGAAGAGCACAGGAGACTTTAAAATATTATCTTACACTGGAAATTACATCTATGGAACAAATCTTTACAATATGAATATGTCTATGTAGATACATTGGTAAACATGAGCAGAAAATTGTTAAAACACAACCCAAACCCATCCTCCACCTTGCTGTCATTCTGAGTGAATGAATGAATAAAAGGATAAACTGAAGTCATCCGTGACTGTGGAAGGTTTCTGCACTTCCCACCGTAATCAACTCTGCTGCCCTTAATGATAATGCATCTCTATCATCGCCTCGGCTGTTCTGAAGAGACGTAATTATGATTTATTCATAGCTCCTTCGTTGCGTAGCGACCGAGAGAATAAGTGTTCCGATTGGCTTGTTGTGGAGTCCTAAATGTCCCGACCAATCAGAGGCAAAGTGCAGCCCTTTCAATTGGCTGCCCGGAGCTGTGCCGCCTCTCCTTCGGAGGGATCCCGCTAGTTGGAGGAGCTAGGGGTCTACATCTTCTAGATCGCTCTTCGAATCGCCGAGCATCATCGGAGACTCCGACCCCTAAAAAAGGAACAAAGTGTACATTTAATATGAGAACAAAGAAATGTGGTGTCTTTGTGAGGAAAAGCAAGAAATGGGGAAATATCAATGTGCCAAGCTGTGAAAGTGGGATTATAATTTCTATACAACACACGACTGTGCCAGAACAAGTCTGACAATCTTGTGTTGCGTGGGCTTCCTGTCAGGCACAGCAGGAGTCACAGAAGAATAGAGCAGCTTCAAATCCACCGCTAATAACAACCGTGGGAGGTACCAAACTGCCTTTACAGCTTTTGACAGAAGCCAGTGAGATGTTCCATTTTTGTTCTATTATTTTTCTTTATGGCTGCATGAAAGGAGCGTGAGCTGCTGTAATGTAATGAGTCATGAAAGAAGCCCACTGCGGTGAGCAGTTAGTGCGGTCGAAGCTAAGGGCTACCTGTCGGAGGCTGCGATCTGTGTTTTCATTTGCTGGGCTGCCATCAGAGCCGTTACTGCTACCAGACTGCTCCTTTTCGTTTAACAACGCTGTGGCATAGGCCAAGGTATCCTGCAGAGTTTGATACACAGACAATGAAACAGAAGTCAGCCAAGTTGAGAGCAGAAGAGAAAAATAAACATCAAGTACAAACGACAGTGGGTGTGTGTTTGTGTGGTGGTGGTGGTGGAACAGGAGGGGGTTGTATCATGCTGAGTTAGAGCATCTGTGTGTACCTGTGCCGAGATAGTACGCTGGAAGGTTTTATTGGTGGATGTCTCATTGGAAACGTTGCTCTGTGGAGTCCAGTAATGTTCTGTCATCTGAGGGCAGAGGAAATAAAATGAACCATAATGAGCATAAAAGATAATTAAAAAGTATTAACGCAGTGTATGAAATGTATTCCTCTAATATGTCCTGGTGGTCTAGAGGAGTGATTACCCAGGGGTAACTCTGCAGTTGCAGTATTTGGAAAGATTGTGAAGTAGAAAAAAAAATATAGTCCGTAACACCACTATAAACATAAAATACACAAAGCACACAATGCAAGATACAGAATACAAATGAAAAAGAAATGGAAATCACAAGTAGGTAAAACAGATTTACTATAAACAAGAGACCTGAATAAATAGCAACTTTATATGACTAAAATAAACACAGTAAGGTAAATCAGGCAACTCAGATAAAATCAGTATATAGCCTTCCGATAAAAGTGTGTTTGCTGCGACATTTGCTTGTTCGTTCGAGTTAAAATTTTTCACCTTGAGCTAGAAATTCACATGACGCTATGTTGCGAAAGCTTATCAGCGGTGAGATAGTGTGGAAGTCCGCTTCAGAGTGTTGTTTGGAGAGGACCAGGCAGAGCTGGGGAGTAACATGCCGCTGTATGACGGAGAGCTGCTAAACTACGGGGAAATGTAGAAGAAAGAGCAGGGAGCAGCGCTGCAGCCTTTGGACAAATAAACATCCCTAGTCGGTCTGGATTATGCTCTGTACTACGCCGTTAACCCGCAGGAGGAGCTCAGGGTTAACTGCAATTATTTAATTAGCTTTTTACTTTAGTGTTTGGGATTGCATTGAGTCATCTTCACTGGAGCTTCCGTGTATTTCCGGTTCCACTGTTGTTAGCGTTGGTTGTCACCCAGAGCTCTGTTGGACTACTACTTCATATTTATACAAACAGTGCTTTCAAGAAGCGAGGAAGTTGAACTACCTAGTGAGTTCAGAAAATGTGTGTCTGCAACTTTACTCTATTCCAGCTATGGTTGTACTTTACTGTGAACAAGTTAGCATAGCATAGCCCTGATGGATCCGAACAAACATTTTAGAAGTTGTTGTCCTGCTGACTTGCTGACAGACCTGACAAAACATGAATTCATGTATTTAACACATCAGCATCATATTGTAGTTAGTTCGGCATCCGTTCGATCCGTTCATCGCTATTAAATCATAGCAAAATGTTTACTTTGGGTTCATACAGCTGCAGTAATCGTGGGTTGTGTTTATTTGCGTTGTATGTGAACACTTGGCAGTAGTCCAGTGATAAAACCTATGCGAGTAAAGCGTGACAAGGATTAAATTTGCACACCATAATAAAGTCAAAAAATGCCTAAAAAAATACAACAAAACAAAAACATATTTCTCTGATGCATGTTATTTTAGAAACTTGCCTTTTTCTGTAGCCACTGTACAGCCCAGCTCCAGTGACCAGACAAGTCCTTGAAGTAATCCTTGGCTGGTGCACACCTGGTGGGAAAAATAAATGGAGACTCAGAATTATGTTGCCCAGTTTATCTGTCACAAAATCATGAAAATATCACCCACAAGTTCTGTATATTTAGGAGAATCACCACTACTGGAAAACTCTAATTTCTGACCCTTAGATATACTCACTTCTGGGCCAACGTGACCAGGAACTTCACACACTGGTAGCAGCGCCTGCTGTCCACATTATTGCTCTGGTGCATCAAAGCTGAGAAGAAAAGGCAAGTTTTTATACATTCAATAAATCTATTAAATACACACACAAAAACCTACTGTCGCCAAGTGGCATGGCAGTCTACCAACAATTTTATTAAGAAAAACCTTACGCTGTAGATGACTGTAAATGGCTGTACTCCACTGTTACACCAGCTCTGGACATTAGAGCAAAACTACAAAAAAATACTAAGACATACCTAAAAGGCCTTTCTCTGACTCAAAAGCATACTTGAGTCTTTGAGATTGCAGAGGGTCCTCCATTACCTGATGTAAAAGATTTAACCGACGTTAGCAAAGCTGATCTTAATAGCAATCAGATTTAACAGATCAATAGATGGTCACAGAGTTAAGTGATCACTGTCACTCACGAGTAGCT
>NW_024040374.1:23531271-23573771 GCF_014851395.1 Micropterus salmoides | reverse complement strand
CAACTAAACCTCTCTAATACTGAACTCTTGGTCATTCCAGCCAAGCAATCTATCCACCATAACATCAAACTACAAAATGACTCCTCAACCATCACTCCAACCAGGGTGGTGAGAAACTTGGGTGTCATGATTGATGATCAGCTGTCCTTTTCAGAAAAGTTGCTACGGCCTCTTGGTTGTGCCTCTTGCTCTGTACAACATCAGAAAAATCAGGCCTTACCTCACTCAGTACGCCACCCAGCTTCTGGTACAGACCATGGTTCTCTCACGCCTTGGCTATTGCAGTGCCCTCCTAGCAGGTCTTCCAGCTTGAGCGGTGAAACCCCTACAAATGGTTCAGAACGCAGCAGCGCGTCTGGTTTTTGATTAACCCAAAAGGACTCATGTCACTCCATTACTGTGACCACCCTTGGCTACCCGTGGCCTCCAGAATCAGATTCAAGTCACTAATGTTTGCATACAGAGCTACTACTGGGTCTGCACCCATCTACCTAAACTCCATAATACAGGCCTACATTCGTTCTCGGCCACGAACGGGGCATCCCTCTCTACTACTTCAAGAAACTCATCTCTTCTGAGAACACTTTCTCTTGTAACACCTCTAACTCCTAACCTCTAATATGCACTTCCTGTGCTTTTCTTCTATCCCCTTACAATTCTCTTGTATTGATTGTTGATTGATTGAACTTTTGTTAACTCTTACTTCTTTCCCTAGGTATTTACCCTATTGATGTGTCAAAGCTATTCATTATCTTTGGATTTTATATTGATAATGTCGATTTTGTAAAACAAAGGTACACCAAACAGCAGAAATGGTTTATTTTGATACAGTCCTTCACTTTCTTAGCTGAGAGTTGGATGACAAGATTGCTACCACTTAAATGTCAGTTAAATGTTGGTAAAGAATAACTTTCTCTGGACTGTGCCCAACCAAGAAGTAGTAATATAATCCCTGTGAGACCACAACTGTAGGGATCTAACATACCATAACATACCATAACTTGAAGATGGTAATTTCATAAAACTGGATCGTCTATGCAGTCAAAAGATGCAAATATATTTGAAACTGGTGCTACATGAGCACAGAAAACAAAGAAAAGGGGCTGTGGGATTCCCTTTTGTTCAAAAGGTAGAAAACCTAACAACCAGAATGTTGCCTTTCAAGGTCACTTCCACTCCCAAACTTCCCTAACTCTACAAACAGCCGATCAGAGCTCGCCACGCTGGCTTCAGTAGTTTTTTTCCACTTTCATTTTAGGATCCTTAAGTATGTCTCAAGCACCCTGCTGTCCAAATGTGACCCAGAGCTTAAGTGTAACACACATTGACTTCACTGTTGTAGTGCTTGACTCTCGGCTGTGGCGTCCTCTTCTTCCTCCATACCATAATTCCTTCGCACTGTATTCTGGCTCATATAAGTAGCCCAGAGTGTCTGATTAAAATTGTTTCTACAGGAGCATTGCCTTCTGCCAGTGATTTTTCTAGCCAGTATATTTTGGAGGAGCTGCCCCTCTGCCAATCCGACTGTGTGTGGAGGCCGGCATACAAAAAATGCAGAAGTACAATCTGTTGTACAGCAAAAGCCAGCCAGTGTCATCTTGCAGACTTTTGCAAGATGAAATGAAATGAACAGGGAGATCAGGTGCAGACAACATAGAGGGAAGTTAACCACTGTTCATTGCATATACTGCCTACACTGTAATGACACAAAGATGGTTCAGCAAAGTTTCTCTTTAATTAGTGAGCATTAAAGGTGCTGGTAGGTGGATTTTGTTACCTTCAGACTGAGCCAGGCTATCAGTTTCCCATTTTCAAGTACAGTGGTGAGATACAATGGTACAGGATATTTCTGGGTAAAGACCAGGAACAGGAACAGCCCTGTTACACTGTTTGCACCAATGTTAAATTGAATATTTTGTACTCCTACCCCTTTAATTCTTACATTCCTTCAATTATCAATTTTTATATTATTATTGTGTTTTATATATATTTTTTCTTTTTTTTTTGTACACAATATTAAAGTGACCACTGACAAGTATTTATTTATCTAACCTCGATTATGTACTTCAAACAGTAAAAAATACAACAAAAAAACAAAAAAAACAAAAACAAAGGAGCACTCCTACTTTTACTACAGTGCTTTTCGATACCTCTTTAAAATAATTTCTTTGTACATTTTTTTGAATAGGAATATGTTTGGCATTGTTTTAGGTTCTCATTTAGTTTATTCCACAATTTTACTCTGCAAATTTATAAATATAATCTTTTCCTTGTTGTTCTAAATCTATTAGTCTTAAAATTTCCCCTTCCCCTTAAATCGTACCCTCCCTCCCTCTCAGAGAACATCTTTTGCATGTTCCCAGGCAATAGGCTATTTCTTGCTTTGAACAGTTGAAGTACCAGCTGATGTCCAGGCGCTAAGCATCAGTGCTGTCATCTTGTATAGCGGATTTGCCACTCAGACACTCAGGTATACAAATATTACACACAGAAGACAAAACACAAAAATTGTTAAGGAAAAAATAATGAAAACGCCCAATAAAATTTTGTAATTTCTTGGTATGTAACTGTTTATGTGATTTTCGACCTGTTTTGAGAAAGTTGACTCCTGCAGGGAACGGCAGTGCTGTGTTTGCCTCCTGGTCGTCGCCAGGGAACAAACGATGGTCAAAATCTGGAGGAAAACTGCTGCATTATGTGTTAGAATGGACACGTGTACCTGCACCTGGGTCTGTATCTGTACTGTGGCAAAAACTGGCCAAAGATCAAAACAACACATCCATCACAGGTGAAGAGAGACGAAACAGACCCTGTCTGCACCCACTGGAACACACACACACAGAAATAAAACAGAGCTTGGTAATTAATCATAAAATAGGCACAATATGATTTATCCATAACTTGGCACGTGCATTTATGAATTCAAACTCAAACTTAGACTTAAACTGGGATCAAACAGTGGCGTCTTGTGGCCAGTTTGTGAATTACACTAGTTGTAAAACTTAATAATATGATACTCAAAATACAACAGAAGGCTGAGTTCTTAAGCAAATTTGAATGTTTGTGAAATATAGTGACATTCATGGTGAGAGTAGTTTAGTTTTTCCTGTATTGTTTTAGGTCTGACTGCAGGTGTGAGGTACAGTATCTCTCTGTACGCTGTGACCACCAGAGGTCTTAGTGCTGTTCCTACAATTTTAAGTTTAATGAATGATGAAAATGTTTCAACATCTGAGTTCATCATGTGATAGATTTTGTACATTTCTCATATATATGCTCAATAGTAATCATCTTGTCTTACTATGTGTTTCAGAGCCAGGATCCAGTCCCAAAATGTCAATACTGGTCCACAAAGCCAGGCGGATCTGGATCCAGTGGGACGAGCTGCCTGTAGACCAGCAGAGAGGCTTCATCACACACTACACCATCTATCTCCAGATACTGGACTCCAACAACACAGAAGTCAGCGGTGAGCAGTGGCACCGTGTCCTTTTGTGTGTTTGTCTTAATATAGCTCAAACAGCAGGAAATAAAGTGGAGCTATTTTCATAATTAATTTATCATTGAATAAACTTTTTCTAGCAAAATGACAAACATTCACATGTGCATTTTTTTAATTCACAAGGACTAGCTGCTTTTCAGAATCAGAATCAGCTTTATTGCCAGGTATGTGTACAGAAACGAGGAATTTAACTCAGGATTATACATTGCTCACGATGTGCTTACTTATACAACAATAATACAATAATAAAATCAGACACAGGCTACAGTATAGAGAACACATATATACACACCATAAACAAAAACAATATACACCGATTGAAACATGCAGTAGTCAATTATTATTACCATTATTATTATCATTATTATGTACATGTCAGATATACACGTACACATGCAACTAGAGAATGGTGAATAAATAATAAGTGGTAACCAGTAAACAGGAGGCTGATTAGAGACAGAGTTACTGGGTTATTGCACAGGAATTGTTCCTGATACCATGAGTCAGAAATCAGCTGTTCAGTGATGGCTTGTGGGAAGAAACTGTTCCTGAGTCTGTTGGTTTTGGTGTACAGTGCTCTGTAGCACCTACCAGAGGGGAGAAGCTGGAACAGGTTGGGTCTGGAGTGAGATCGATCTGTAGTGATGTTTTACTGCCCGTTTCCTGACTGGAAATGTACTAGTCCTGAATGGAGGGCAGGTTGGCACCAATGATCTTTTCTGCAGTCCTGACTGTCCGTTGCAGTCTGCTCCTGTCCTTTTTAGTGGCAGAGTCGAGTCCGCGAGATTCACCAGAGACGTTTTGAAAACACACCCGAATTGAGGAGACGAAAGATAAAAGACATTTCACATGACTTTTAATCAAGAATGTACAGATTTTTACATGTACATTCCTCCCACGGGCAGTTCAAAACCAGAATATCTCATAGATCTCCAATATGCTAGCTGGAGCTCACGTTTCTCACTTAACAACAGAAAGTAGGAAAGTGGTAGCTCTGTAAGAGGAAATGAAAGAGAAGAGGAGGCATTACAGCTGTTCATTTGTTATGATGTGTTTATTATAAAATTGGTTAAGACTACACTTCATCACTTCAAGCTACACTTTGTATTAAATTTTTTCTAAAAATTAGGCACTTTAGTTTACTTAAATTTAGAATTTATTATTTGAATAGTTATTATTTATTATCCCTCCAGTTTGATGTGAAAACTGACTGAAATATTATTTGATTTGACAGTCCGTTGTTGACTAAAAACATGTGTTGATACAACTATAGGTTATAGTACTGAATGATAACGCAAGTTCGTCGTTTTGATGTTCCGGACCTTTGCTTCAGGAAATTTTCTCTAACTAGACCTCTTTGAAATCTAATTGAATACCCCTGGTGTAGAGGGAGAAGAGCAGGGGGGAGATCACACACCCCTGGGGGGCGCCAGTGCTGATATTCCGGGTGCTGGATGTGATGTTCCTCAGCCTCACCTGCTGACTCCTGTCAGTCAGGAAGTCTGTGATCCACTGACAGGTGGAGGCTGGCACAGTGAGCTGGGTGAGTTTGGTGCTGAGGATGTCCGGGATGATGGTGTTAAACACCGAGCTGAAGTCCACAAACAGGATCCTTGCATATGTCCCTGAAGAGTCGAGGTGTTGCAGGATATGATGCAGTCCCAAATTGACAGCATCATCCACTGACTGAATATGGATTATGTTGTAAAGAAAGTTCAGGAAGCCCAGAAAGAAATCTCAATCCATCTTTGTTGCAAGAAAGAAAATCAAAGAAGAAACATGTTTGAAATTGTACAATCAAAGGTTAGAAAGAGTGAAAACCTTTACATTCTTGGGGTTTTGGTTTGATGTACTGCTTACATGGAAAAATCATTTTGATAAAGTGGAAGATAATGGAAGAAAGTTTGAATATTATGAGGTGTTTAACAGGCAATGTTTGGGGAGCTGATCGAGTGGTGTTAAGAAATATTTATATTAAATTAATTAGATCAGTTCTAGAATATGGATGTATAGTTTTTGTATCAGCTGCTAGTACATCATTAAAAAGGTTGGATAAAATTCAGGCCCAAGCATTGAGATTATGCTCTGGAGCAGTAAAGTCAACACCAATATCAGCACTTCAGGTGGAGGTTGGAGAAATGCCACTGATTCTAAGAAGGAAGCAGTTGAGGGCAAATTATTGAGCTAATCTACAAAGTCAAAAGGACACACATCCTACAAAAAGGATTATGAATGAAAGTTGGGAAAGCAGCAAAATTAAAATGGAGGTATTTAGCAATTTAATTTTGGATAAAGTACTGTAGTTAGGAATCAACGATTGGGTCGTTAGTCCAACTGCTTTAATGCCAGCTGTTCCAACATGGTTATTACCTCAGCCTAGTTGATCTCTCTCTACTGAAACAGGTTTGTTCAAGTAAAAACATTTTAGATATGCAAGCTTATGTGAACACTATGCTACATGAGAAATATGGGTACTGCGTACATTTATTTACGGATGGTTCTAAAAATCCAGAGAACGGAAAATCCAGCTGTGCTTTTTACATTCCAGAATTAAAAATTAAGGTGTTTAAAAGATTAACTGATCATTTATTGGTGTAGCAGAAATGATGGCAATCTTGTTAGCATTATAGTGGATAGAGGAAGTCAAACCCATGAGAATGATAATTTGTTCAGATTCAAGCGCAGCTCTGGCTAGTCTCAAAAGTACAACGTCAAAATGTAGGGAGGATATTATGTTTGAAATGTTGTTATCTTTATACAGAGTTAGTAGTCTGGGGATTGATGTTCAGTTTTTATGGGTCCCAGCACACATTGGAATCCAAGGGAACGAGATGGCAGACACTTTAGCTAAAAATGGGATGAAAGTAAGTCGGGTAGAGGTGGCAGTACCAGTTAGCAAAGTAGAGATCAAAGCATGCTATTTATGGGATAATGGAAATAAAGGAAGACATTTATACAAGATTCAGCAGAAAGTGGGGGAGGAAAAGTCATTGGGGAAGAGCAGGAGGGAACAGTGTCAATTTAGTAGAATTAGACTTGGTCACAGGAAGTTAAATGCACCTTGTTGGAAAACATCCATCTGGAAATTGTGGGACATGCAGTCAACCGGAAACTGTGGAACATGTGCTGTTTGAGTGCACTAACTACTCAAACGAAAGACTGATTTTAAGAAATGGACTGGACCATTATGGAATTAAACAAATGGTCATCAAAACTATTTTCTCAAGTAACTCCGGAAATATAGTCCTTAAACACATCTCAACTTATTTACGACTGAACACAAGGATTTAAGCATATGTAACTATGATACAGTAGGTGGCGATAATGTTCCATCTGGTTGCAAGTCACCAGTAAAAAGAAGAAGACATACCCGCAGGAAGAAGTAGTATGTTTTGCGCCTTTATTTTGAAGGTTAAGCACGCAAACCGGATGTCTTCTCGATACCAACGTTGTTTACTAGAACACTCCGTTTATTTACCTGACTGAGCTCTGTTCGGTCGCGATATCGCAGTTAACACTGAAAATTAAATAAGACAACAAATGGAGACAATACACAAAGTACTCGGCTTGGAGTGGATGGACGGCACGAGTCTTTTAATATTTCTGTGTGTTTTTCTGTTGTTGACTGATGTTTTGAAGAACAGAGTGCCGACCAACTTTCCTCCTGGACCCTGGGCTCTTCCTTTGATTGGTGACCTTCATCGCATCCAACCCTCCAGACTTCACCTGCAGTTCACAGAGGTAAGGACAGAAATGCAGTATAAGAACTATTATTGGGAGTGTCTATGAGCTACAGTCCAAGTCAAGTCTCAAGTCAGTCGGTGTTAACGTATTTAATGAATGTTGAATCATCTGCTGAGTGGAATCCAGGCTGCTTAGGCCATAAAACTGCATATAAGCTTAAAACTGTATAGAAAATTGAATATAAGATATAAGGAATTCTGTCACTGTAACCTGTTTACTACTTAAGGTTACAATGAATTTCTGTAATGTGCAATGCAATTAATGACAGCTTATAAACTCTCAAACCTGTGTAGCCTAAAGGTAACTAAATAACAACAACAAACCTGTTACATGTTGCAGCCAACAATAATTAACGTGATGGCATCCAGCTTGACATAAATTACGTTAATCGACTAGCACAAGTTTGGCAAGCAAACAAACGCTGATTCACCTTTCCGTAACGAAGACAGTCGGGGTTAACCAGGGAGGACGCTAGGATTGAAAGACAGGGGGGGCTTAGCCCCCAGGTTATGGGTAACTTGCCCTTGCTAAATCTTTGCAATCTTTTGTTACTGCATTAGAACTACACTTATGTCAGCAACCAGTAAATAAGCCTATATGTTAACAGGTAAAAAAAGTGACAGACATATTCTCTTCTTCCATTTCTCCTCTGTTGAACAAAAGTTACGTAATGTTAGCTTTCAGAGACATCATAGTTGCAAGGGGGGAATTCATTTAGACCAGACTGAGTTCTTCTGTAGGCTATAAGCCTAAAGGTCCAGAGAATGATATTAAATTACACTAATTACTTTTACTGTACTGTAGATTGGTTCATATAAAAAAAATCACACGGGTACAAACAAATAACACAGAAGACTGGTAAGCTAACATTTCATAAAGTCATTTTAAATCATTTTCACAATCTAAGAACATTTACATATTAAGGCATCTGCCTCTAAGTCTTTCATTTTGGATTTAAATGCATTTAGATATCAAGGTACAATAGCATTAACAGTGACACTATGACATTTGGTATTCACTGAAAACAACATTCTATGGGGACTGATATTGTTTTAAAACAGGCTAGTAGAGATAGGTAATTTTAATGGCATTCACATTATCAACACTAGTGTTTTCCAAAGCTAACTAAAATATCCCCTTTCCTTTACCTCAAGTAAATGTAGCTCAAGTTCAGCAAGTAACAGTCACTAACAACAACTTACAGTTTCACTCTGTATTAATCAACGCTACTGATCGCAACAAAGCTCCGGTGACTACGCTAACCGAGATAACTCTGCCCCATGAGGACTGCACACTCCTTAAGAAAGCGAACAAGAAGATTGCTGACCTTATGGAAGACATCCGACGACTTTCAGAGGAACTCAAAGAGAAAGATTCCCTGCTGACTGGCTTTATGGATGTGGCTTCAGTACAAGCCAAACAGATTGTTTCTCTTAGCACAACCGCTAACATCCAGGACACCGTGCTTTGGGACCCCTCTAGCCTTCCGAGGCTTTCATCCTGCTCGACTACGAAGCATCAGTCAACCAGGGCTGAAGTGGTGGTCCGTGGCTTTAAGAGAGGCTCGGATGGGGCTGCCTCTCCTCCACACATCGGCCTCTCCAACCACTATGCAGCCTTGTCTAACGACACTCCGGTCCATCCAGCGGATGCACCTGCGGCTTCGCGTCTCCCTGATACGGATCTCTTTCGGCGCACAGTGCCTGCCGACACTGTTGCATCTCCTCCACCGGCTACATCTCCTGCACTGGGCCGCCGGTTGCCGCTGGGCCTGATCGGCGGCCGTCATCCCGGTCAAAAACCTTCACTTCCCGACGTAGGATCCTGAAGGAGGCTGTGCTCAGACGCTCCGGAGGCCGTCTCTACCCTGCACCGTTGGGTAGCCCTTCTCTCAGGTCTGTTACTGCTACTCCAACACAACACTCGGCAGCTCACACACTCCATCCTCAGTCCGCACGCAGTGTTGAAGCAGATTCTGCTCAGTCCTGCTCTGGAACCACACAACCGGCATCTCCTCGTCCTCTTTTCTCCCCAACCACACTAATAATTGGTGACTCCATAACCAGAAACATCCGTTTCTTTAACGCTACCACTCGCTGCTTCCCCGGTGCCACCACGACTGACATTTTAAAAAAAACTCCAGGACCTAATGTCATCGCTCCCGTCCTCCATCACAAGAGTGATAGTCCATGTCGGAACAAATGACACAGCTCTTCAGCAGTCTGAACTGACAAAATCAGATTTTAACCGTCTTTTTAACTTTTTAAAGCAGTGTGGAAAGTCCGTTTTTATCTCTGGTCCCATTCCCACAGTTGGTTGCGGTGCTGGCCGCTTCAGTAGACTCCTTGGCCTCCACGACTGGCTCCAGTCCACCTGCAGGGCTCATCGTGTGTGTTATGTGGATAATTTTAATATTTTCTGGCAAAGAATGTCTCTTTTTAAGACAGACAGACTTCATCCAAACAAACGGGGCTCAGAAATGTTAGCTGCGCACATACAGCATGTGGTGCGGTCCACACATGACTTACGTGAATGACAGCACACCTGGACACACCACCGGCCACTGAACAGATCTCTGCCTCACTGCCACAAATAACTGTCTCCACCTGCTGGCATGTAAAGCCGTCTGCTCCCAGAGCTGTTCCACAGACTTCTATTCCTGTCATCATCACGCATAGACCAGTTAACCGAAATGTGCACATCCCACACAGAAATATTAGTAATCTCTTAAGGATTAGGACAACTGCACCAACTCCAGCACCCAGAACAAACTCATTTAAAATGACTCTCTTCAATGTGAGATCACTTTCAAGTAAGACTTTTATCTTAAATGATTTTATCTTGTCTGCAAATCTAGATTTTATGTTTTTAACTGAATCCTGGTTGCAGATGAATGACTATAGCCAGCTAGCTGAACTGTGTCCGCCTCAATATGATTGTTTTAGTCAACCGAGCGTCAGTGGTCGTGGTGGTGGGCTAGTGAGCGTGTATAGGGAAAATTTAAAATGTCATCAAGTACGCAGTGATGAATTTAACTCCTTTGAAGTTCTCACTCTTAAACTTGGAGGGCTGCAACCTATCATATTTGTTATAATTTATCGCCCCCCAAAACCGCCCGGAGGATTTTTATCAGAACTTCCTGAATTTTTATCTACTCTGGTTTTAAATTATGACAGAATTGTTCTTTGTGGCGATTTTAATATTCATGTTGATGACCCCAACAATGTTAATGCAACTAACTTTTTAAATATGGCCACTTCTTTTAACTTCAAACAACATGTCAAAGGGCAAACCCATAACCGTGGTCATACACTGGACTTGGTTTTTACCCTGGGTGTCAGTGTTTCCTCTGTGGAATTGGTGGACATGACCATATCTGACCACAGATGTATTGTTTTTAGCTACAATTCGCCTGTTACTCATGCCGCCTCACCAAGCTCCATGTGTTCTCGCTTCTTTAATGAACAAAGTGTTTCAAAGTTTTGCACATTCTTTCAGAGCCAAAGCCAACACCTGTCTGATTCCAACACCAACAATCTGGTCGATCACTTCAATCATATCTGCTTGTCGTCACTAAATATTACTGCTCCTCTAAAGGTTAGGCCTACGTCTAAAGCTAGTAAGCAACCCTGGATAAATGACAGCATTCGCAGCCTCAAAAGGGAATGCAGGAAAGCAGAGCGCAGATGGAAAAAATCCAGTCTCCAAGTCCATTACCTCAGTATGAAGGATTTATTAATTAACTACAATAACATGGTTAAGGATGCGAGAACACACTATTTTTCTGAACTCATTACTACACATAAACACAATCCCAGGTTTCTGTTTAAGACTGTGGATCAGCTGGTAAACCCAACCCCTCCTTGTGCCTCAGCTGGAAGTAATGATGACTGTGAATTGTTTTTATATTATTTTACCAATAAGGTGATGTCAATCAGAGCCTCTATTACCCCCACTGCCTCTTACTCAGAGGTTCCTCACCAGCAACAAGAGAGTTTTAACCAGTTTAATCCCATCGACTTGTCTGAGCTTTTAAAAACAGTAATACAAATGAGAGTGTCCTCCAGCCCACTTGATGTAATACCTACAAAATTTTCTGTTGGGCCCCATTTGATCTCTGTTTTCAACAGCTCCCTATCTACTGGTTGTGTCCCTGAATATTTTAAAGTGGCTTGCGTGAACCCACTTTTAAAGAAACCTGGTTTAGATCCCTCCCTCCCACATAATTTTAGACCAATTTCAAAACTGCCTTTTATTGCAAAGATTCTAAAAAGTCCAAACAGCTGCTCACTGTACTGGAAAATAACATAATATTTGAAAAGTTTCGGTCTGGTTTTAGGAAGTACCACAACACTGAGACTGCCCTGCTTAAAGTCACCAATGACCTTTTAATGTCTGCTGATGAAGGCATGTCCTCAGTCCTGGTACTCCTGGACCTTAGTGCTGCTTTTGACACCATTGATCACAACCTCATGTTAGACAGACTGAGGCACTGGGTGGGGATCTCTGGTACTGCCTTAGCATGGTTTTCATCCTACCTGTCAAATAGGAAGTTTTGCGTGTCTGTAAACAACTATGTCTCCTTGTTCTGTCCAGTTAAATATGGTGTGCCTCAGGGGTCGGTCTTAGGACCCATTTTGTTTTCCTTGTATCTGCTTCCCCTTGGACATATTATCCATAAACATGGCATTTCTTTTCATATTTATGCTGATGACACACAAATATACTTGCCCGTCAGATCCACAGACCCTGGAATGCTGAGTTCACTTAACAACTGCCTTTGTGAAGTTAAAAAATGGATGTCAAATAATTTCAAAATCAACTTAGAAATATAGCTAAAATTCGATCTATGTTAACTTTTAAGGACACCGAGACCATTTTACACTCCTTCATCTCATCACGCCTGGATTATTGCAACAGCCTTTTCACCTGTTTAACCCAAAAATCTATTGATCGACTCCAGACTGTCCAGAACTCAGCTGCCAGGCTTTTAACCAGAACAAAGAAACATGACCACATTACTCCTATTTTAGCTTCATTACACTGGCTCCCAGTATGTTTTAGAATTGACTTTGTGATCTATTGATCACTTTTAAAGCTCTTCATGGCCTCTCGCCTTGTTATATTTCTGACCTTTTAGTCCCATACATACCAGCGAGATCCTCAGGCAGAGGTCTGTTGTCTGTTCCAGAGTCTCGACTGAAAACTAAAGGGGACAGGAGCGTTTGCAGTCAGGGCCCCGAGGCTCTGGAACAGCCTGCCCGAGGAAACTAGGTCAGTCCCTTCTTAAAACATACTTTTATAGGAGAGCCTTTCCCGATCTTATTTGACTTTATTTTATCCCTTTTATTTTATTGTATTTTACTAATTTTATATTTATCTGTATTTTAGTCTTTTCAATGTTTTCATGCTTTTATCTTATCTGTATTGTTTTTGTATTATTGTCTCTTGGGTATTATTGTCTTTACACTTGTTAAAGCACTTTGTAACTTGTTTTTGAAAAGTGCTCTACAAATAAGGATTATTATTATTATTATTATTATTACTCACTATGCTGAATTAAGTTAATTAATAACTTTCTTAACCATGTCTGTGTGTGTCGCTGTTGGTGTGTATGTGTGTAGTAACGTTAGGACCATGTCAGGGTAGCTTCAGGCCCGCTAAAATAGGTCTTACAATGTCCATGGACTTAACCTCGTAGGTCGTAGCTAAAGCAAGAAGCAAGCTAACGTTAGATGGCCAGTGCTGAGCTAAACATGTTTACTAACCTATTTTGCATTCAGCTCTTGTTTGGGCCTTGTTGTACAAGGTACCCTGGGGTCTTAAAAGTATTTTTAAAAAAGTGTAAAATTTACATTCTAAAATAAGGCCTTAAATATTAAATTTCAGTTACAAATAATTTAATTCTGTTTACCAAGGTCTTAAATCTTTTCTTGTCCTTTCGTAGGATTAAATAAATGCCTTAAAATCATAAATAAAAAATTTGCGTGTGTGACTTCACAATTTACCCCGTTCGGAGGATGTTATACGACAGAACAGGTACAGTTTACATCAGTGTTTAGGTGCACGAGCTCTGGTGATTCAGTCAGTTTTTATGAAAGAAAACAAAACGTCTCACACCGTGCTACTAACAAGCTAATGGTACCCCTTTGCCCACAAGGTCAGAGATGTGGACAAGTTGAGCAGTGGTGGTGAGGTTAGCACAACAAGCGGATCAGCATGCGAGTCAGCAGTAATGAAACGTCAGAGCTGAAGGACCGCCTGCAGGTTCCTGGTCAGTAAACGTTACAACAGCAGAGATAGAGTTGTGTATAAGACGAGGACGGTGTCTGTGTGTCGGCGTGGCTCAACTGTTGTAACAATAGTTATGTGGATGGAAACATCCAAAATGCTTAAGAACATTCAACTAAATGACATCACTCAGATGTGTGTTGTGTAGAGTTCTGTATGCCTGCTGAGAATTGCATGCACTTCGCGGGAGAAAACGTTAGATATATGTTGAGAAAAAAGATGGATGCAAATCTGGGCAGGAACCCTACAACTTCTGTTCTGCCGAATTATGCATCCACCTCTTAAGGTCCTTTCCAAACACTTTGCTGTGCCCATTGAGCAAATGCAGTTATCACCACATATTTTTGCTGAATCTCAAGAAATGCTGTCTGCAATTCTTGCAATCATTTAATCACCATTGATGAACTCCACAAAGAATAATATAGATATATAATATTATTCAGTTTGCATTTTTAGTTTCATAGCATGAGAGTTGTTAATGCGACAAATATTTTATTCATTTTATGTTATTAGAGTACAAACAAGCCTCAAAAAGCTATTGTATATTAAATATCATTGTATTATAATGTAAAATTCATACCGATTTTCCATTATATGCCAGTGAAGTTGGCATTAAATTTCATCCTTGGTGGTATTAAAAAGGTCTTAAAAAGTCTTAAATTTAACTCTGACCCTGTTGTATAAAGTTTAAAGCCAATGTTTATGATGAATGGCTCAGCAGCTGCCGGTGTTTGTTGGCCTCTCACACGTGTAGCCGTGCGCTGCAGATACGTAGCATTGTGTTACGCAGGTAGGTTATAGGTAACATAGGGAGGGGAATAACCACTAGCTCATAAGACATTTCCTAAAAACAAACATTGTTCACGAGTCCCGCACCTCAAGTTCGAGTCAAGTCTGAAGTCACTGTGTGTGCGACTCGAGTCCAAATCTCAAACTCGAGTCCCCATCTCAGCTTTCAGACACTTAATACTCAGATTATACTTTATCAGTTGAAGTATAGCGCACTCTGCATTTTTAAATGATTAAATTGATACATCTGGATATAGAAGAAAAATCCATAAAGAGAAAGCAACCTTTCAGAGCTGCTATACAACAGGTTCAGGCATGTTGCCTTGGGAAATGTAGGACATCATTAACTCAACTTGAAGGGCAGGCTGGTTACAAAGCATATCACCACACAACTTCCTCAGTTAATGAGTCTTTCCCCATGACATGTTGTTAAAATATGCAAATTAACTTTGTTGTGGTTACTTTAGAAGAAATCTACAGATGCAAACAGACGGAGGGTAGTAGGCTTAAAAAAAACATGTAAATGTGTATTTTGGAAGTTTTCTTGCCATTATAGTAAAAGAAGCCATGGAAGCAAAATAGACCAAAGTCTCAAAATTGATCACTACATGAAAAAAGTGTCTTAAACAGTAACTCCTCATCTAATAACTATCCATTCTATGGGTTTGTTCTATGCTGATAGATCTTTACATGATACAGACATTCCTTCTACAAATGTGAAACTAAGTCCTTGTCAACATCAGATAGAGTGTGTGTGTGTGTGTGTGTGTGTGTGTGTGTGTGTGTGTGTGTGTGTGTGTGTGTGTGTGTGTAAAATAGCAATAATAGTATATTTCATCAAAACAATGTATGTGTGGATATACTTGAAACTAGAAGCATAGAAAACATATTCATTGGGGCATTATTTCCTTTTCTGTTGCCTGCTCTTTTGATAAACCTAGTGAAAAGTGAAGAAGACCATGATGTGAAATGATTATTTTGTAGATAGCTGATGAGTATGAAACAATTGTGTGTGTGTGTGTGTGTGTGTGTGTGTGTGAGGGAGCTACCGATGCACAGATTACAGATTTTGTCGGTACATTATAGTCAGGGTAATAATCACAGTTTCACGATTATTATGCATTAATTCATTTCACAACACTGATAATGACTGAAGTTGATTTTTAATATTTAATTGAATTTGCTTGACACAGCAACAAACTGCCCTGGTGAGGTGCAAGCCATTGAAAGTAATGGGCCTCATAGCGCAGCTGTTGCGCTGTTGTTGCAGTGGGTCGGAAAGGTTACACATGCTTTGTTTGTTTACCTTGTACTGAAAACTCGACTGTCACAGCTACTGCATCGATTGTAAGTGACACGTTCATATTTAATTCCCTTGCCACGTTATTTAACTTACTTATTATGTATTAGATTTACTTGGGCGTGTAAAGCTGGGTGGTGATCCTGCAGGTGGTGCATCAAATATGATGTAGGTATTCGCTCCTTTAGCAGCAACCTTTTCCCTCTGCCATAGTTTAGCCAGTGTACAGTGGTAGCCTCCATGTCTCTGATTAGCACCGCTCATGTAACTTTGTTTTTGTTTAGGGCAAGTTGCAACAGTTTTGTTCTGTGCAACAGAAACACTCGGTGTAGCGGAAGCTTTGCGATTAATTAACCGTGACGTTTTAAAGCACAGTTGATAATGAAATCTGGTAAGCGCTGCATCCCTTGAGGGAACTAAAATAAATTGGTTAGGAATTCAAAGTTGTGTTAATATATTTAACATTTTGTTATTAAAAAAACAAAACATTTTAAATAAATATTTGTGTGAAGTGCCAGCTTTTTCACTTGGGGCCCATGCCCCCCAAAATGTCTGTGCACAAAAGCAAATTCATGGCCTAATTCACCCAGGATTAAAGATCCCTTGTGTTGTTTAATTAATTTGAGTGCCCCATTTAAACTTGGATATCGAGCCAAGGGGGTTAGGTAACACCAACATTTCAAGTCATTGTATTGAACTTACAGAAGATTAGGGAATGTTAAACTGTAGTGTATTGGGACGACACACTCTTACTGCCAGTAGGCTACTAATCAGTAAAACAAATAATCTACACCTCACTTCTGACCGTAATTTAGGCTGTAGTAGCCCACAACAGAAACCAATCTCAACACTCATGCTGAATAACAAAACAATAATGGTACAGAAACCCCCAAAATATGGCACAATGCTAATAAATCTGGGCATTTGTCACTGTTTTGTGACATTTTATAGACAAAACAATTAATTGAGCAAATTCAATCAGCAGATTCATTGAAAATAATTGTTGGTTGCAGCTCTTTCATTTAGACATTATGTAGAGGGTACAACCTTATTGACTGATTGAGTTATGTGTCAGGGATTATTTCATCTTGATTCTTATTTTGGAGACGATTTATGTATTAAAATGTGCGTGTGTTCACTTGCACAGACTTCACTCGGTTAAAAACTTGAAATGACGTTACAAGTCATGGTGGATATTTTACAAGCACGGACGAGGTAACGTGAAAGCAGCATTGAACACACAGGGTGTAGATGTTGGTTTCAGTTGTTTGATAGGCTGTGTCATTAACAAGCAAGCGGCTCACCTGCTGCCGTGATAACGGATCGCGGGTGGAAAAATACAGAAAAAAATATGTCAACGTAGTCTTCCAAAGCCTCCCTTTACTGCTTGTTTGGATAGATGATTTGCAGGCTGATCAACACCCCGCCCCTCCTGTGACCCATGGTTTGACAGTATGTGTTTTTAGAGCCAGTGAGAAACGGACTTTCAAAATAACAATTTAAAAATTAAAATAAACTGTGTTAACGTGCGATAAAATAATTGTCGGCATGATGTGTTAATTTTCCCAGCCTTAATATATAGCAATTGTAAGTCGCTTTGGATAAAAGTGTCAGCTAAATTAGTAATTATTATAATAAAATGTGTTCCGCTGCACTTCAGGAACTAACAGAAACATATTGTTGCAATTTGCACCTGTTGCTGTTTACATTTCCCAACCAGCAGCTTCTTTTGTGTTACAGCCAGATGTAAATTCAGTAAACTGTAATAAACAGTAAATTCTGTGGATGATATAGATTACTTTATAGGAGACATTTTAACAAATACTGTACGTAGGAGCACCAGGCAAAGAAGAAAACCTTACCTAGGTTGTTTCCCAGCTTGGAGTGCCAGTTGGCAGGGTAGTGATTCCATACAGTATATGGTCGCAGCTTGATTTCCGTCCACAGGATTAATACTGTATTGTCCAAAAGGCTGCTCTACTCTGCATCTGGTCAGAGGTATCGGCAGGGCCATTGTTATGTGTGAGGCAGAAGACACTTGTTCCATGTAGTAGTGAAACGGGGTAAAACGGGGACATCATACCTCAAAAGGGAGTTTATGATACAAGAAGAAACAAAGTTACAGTAGTATCTACAGAGCCAATTTATGTCAATAATGTCAAAGGAAGCAGGATAAAACATGAAACACCGCCCACATCAGCCAGGTGCATGTTTGTGCTGTCACCCTCTGAAGCTAGACTGATTTTGTTTTGACATCCTCAGAAACTAGGTCAACTCTGAACACCTGTCTGATCTCTGTGTTCAGTTTGCAGAGGAATATGGAAACGTTTTCAGCCTTCGGCTGTTCGGTGGAAGGATTGTGGTGATTAATGGCTACAAGCTTGTAAGAGAGGCCCTGGTCCACAAAGGAGAGGACTACATAGATCGCCCCATCATACCATTGGCGGAAGAATTAATTGGGAACAGAGGTCTGTGTTGTATTTTGTTTTAAATGTTGTTAGTTAGGATTTAGGTAGTAGCATCGGACATTAGCATTTAGCCAGTTGTTAGTTATACCCATTTCCAGTTACCTTCGATGTAATGCTGTTTGTGTTTCCAAAAGGTCTGGTGGCATCAAATGGCAATCCATGGAAGCAGCAGAGGAGATTTGCTCTTCAGACACTCAGAAACTTTGGTGTGGGCAAGAAGAGCCTGGAGCCATCCATCCAGCAGGAGTGCCAATATCTCACTGAAGCTTTTGCCCTTCAGCAAGGCAACAAACAAATCTTATTTTTCAACAAGCAACAACTAATCAACTAATCCATAACTAGTTACAGGGCAGTATGCTTTTTCACCATGACACAGTCTTTTTTTATGTTAAGTACATGTTCCCTTTCCCTTCAACTTCGCTCCAACTTTGCTCCACACAGAGGCATGCAGCAACACCGTGGAGCACTGAACCATGCACTTTAGACGTTAGTTTGTTTCAGTTTGGCAGTGGCTGACACTGTAAATGTATCTGATAAGCCAGCCTGTTAATCATCCATAATTATAATCAATATGTCACAGTACTCTTCTTCTGCCTGTGGCTCATCACACAGTTCATGTTTTGACTTTGTGTTCTTTTATTTTTTTACAAAGTTTCTGTGTGTTTTCTCTACATTTCCTCTTTCTTTTTCAGGCAAGCCTTTTGATGCCCAATCACTGATTACCAGTGCTGTGTCCAACATCATCTGCTGCCTGGTGTTTGGTGATCGCTTTGAATACACTGACAAGCAGTACCAGGGTATTCTTCAGAAGTTCAATGAAATAGTGTACTTACAGGGAAGTTTGTGGACACAGGTGAGCCTCCTGCAGCGCATATGAATCTTTTTCTTAATCAGAATTTATCCATGCAGACCACAAAAGTCAGTGATGGGTTTTATAAACTATTTTGTAAAAGGGTTCAAGAACAACACAATTAAAATGGAATTGAATGAAACTAACATAAAATGCATTAAATTAGATAAAAATGTGCAGCAGTACTCAGATAGTAAAGTAAAAGTATGAATACAACTATTTAAAAATACTCTATTACAAGTAAAAGTCCTGAATTAAATTAAATCTTAAGTGCGGGACTTTTACATATAAATAAACGTCCGTTACATTCAAGCCCAAACGATTTCACACAATGCTTATTAAGACTGATGCTACCAGGTAAATCTCTCTGTATTCGCAGTATACAGGAGTTTTTAGGGACAATTTTGAAGTTGATATGTCCAACCTGCTAGGAGTAGTACATTACAACATTAAACATGTCATTTCCTGTTGCCAGCATGTGGAGCTATGACTTTGAGTGAATATCAGCATGTGGATGTGTTGAGGGCCATGCCATGGGCATGTCGTTCCACAAACCACACAGCTTTTAATCGTCGTCGTAAAGGGTTTAGACTGCACAGCAAAAATCTGAAGTTGGTCGCCTGCATGCCGTTCATTTAAGTTGTCAATGTTTTTTATTCAAATGATTTTATTTAGCCTATGTAATGGCAGAAAATTGTTTCTCCCAATTTAATCTTTCTATTATTCCTTTTAGTATTATACATACAGGTGAAACTCAAAAAATTAGCATATCGTGCAAAAGTTCATTTATTTCAGTAATTCAACTTAAAAGGTGAAACTAATATATTATATAGACTCATTACATGCAAAGTGAGATATTTCAAGCCTTTATTTGATATAATTTTGATAATTATGGCTTACAGCTTATGAAAACCCCAAATTCAAAATCTCAGAAAATTAGAATATTGTGAAAAGGTTCAGTATTGTAGGCTCAAAGTGTTACAATCTAATCAACTAATTAATCCAAAACACCTGCAAAGGGTTCCTGAGCCTTTAATTGGTCTCTCAGTCTGGTTCAGTGGAATTCACAATCATGGGGAAGACTGCTGACCTGACAGTTGTGCAGAAAACCATCATTGACACCCTCCACGAGGAGGGAAAGCCTCAAAAGGTAACTGCAAAAGAAGTTGGATGTTCTCAAAGTGCTGTATCAAGGCACATTAATAGAAAGTTAAGTGAAAGGGAAAAGTGTGGAAGAAAAAGGTGCACAAGCAGCAGGGATTACCATAGCCTGGAGAGGATTGTCAGGAAAAGGCCATTCAAATGTGTGGGGGAGCTTCACAAGGAGTGGACTGAGGCTGGAGTTACTGCATCAAGAGCCCCCACACACAGACGGGTCCTGGACATGGGCTTCAAATGTCGTATTCCTCTTGTCAAGCCGCTCCTGAACAACAAACAATGTCAGAAGCGTCTTACCTGGGCTAAAGATAAAAAGAACTGGTCTGTTTCTCAGTGGTCCAAAGTCCTCTTTTCTGATGAGAGCAAATTTTGCATCTCATTTGGAAACCAAGGTCCCAGAGTCTGGAGGAAGAATGGAGAGGCACACAATCCAAGATGCTTGAAGTCCAGTGTGAAGTTTCCACAGTCTGTGTTGGTTTGGGGAGCCATGTCATCTGCTGGTGTTGGTCCACTGTGCTTTATTAAGTCCAGAGTCAGCGCAGCCATCTAGCAGGACATTTCAGAGCACTTTATGCTTCCTTCAGACGGGCTTTATGGAGATGCTGACTTCATTTTCCAGCAGGACTTGGCACCTGCCCACACTGCCAAAAGTAACAAAACCTGGTTCAATGACCATGGGATTACTGTGCTTGATAGGCGAGTTTGCTGGCCAGACCTGAACCCCATAGAGAATCTATGGGGCATTGACAAGAGAAAGATAAAAGACATGAGACCGAACGACGCATCCTGGTCTTCCATAACACTTCAGCAGGGCCACAGGCTGATAGCATCCATGCCACGCCGCACTGAGGCAGTAATTCATGCAAAAGGGGCCCAAACCAAATACTGAGTACATATGCATGATTATACTTTTCAGAGGGCTGACATTGATTTTATTGATTTCATGTAATATTCTAATTGTCTAAAATGTTGAATTTGGGGTTTTCATAAGCTGTAAGCAATAATCATAAAAATTATATCAAATAAAGGCTTGAAATATCTGACTTTGCATGTAATGAGTCTATATAATATATTAGTTTCACCTTTTCAGTTGAAATACTGAAATAAATGAACTTTTGCACGATATACTAATTTTTCGAGTTTCAGCTGTACATACATAAATATATAATTACTGAGGTCCGGACCTCGGTGACCTCATACGACCACTCTGTGTTGAAGGAAAGTGCGTGCCCACACAGTTTTACATGCATTTTTGAACTGTACAGCACCCCTAAGCTGCTTACTACTTACCATAGCTTCCGGGTCACGAAATAAGATTTATACACACTATTTTAATTTCCGATTTCCATCTATAAACACATCAAAGAAAATCAGATAAGGAGATTGTTTTTCGTTTTCCAATTTTTAATATCAAAATGAAAAATGGGTTGTTTCCTGTTTGTGATGCTAAAATTGTTTTTAAGAATTTTTCTTTTTAGATGGTACATAGAAAACATGAAGTCAGAGGAATGCAATCACCTTATTAAACACTTAGTTTATTCAACTATTTATGTTAGTTTTTGTTTAATGATGCTGTTTTTACCAACAATAATGTATTGATTATTGAAAAATGTAGATTGAGATTTACTTCTCCACCACTCTGTAGAGTGAGAGGCTGCAAGACTTAAAAAATCAGGCAAAAACATAAAATAAAAAGTGTGCAACGTGTTTCAGCGTCATCAAGGTAACATGTGGCAAAGTGCTGTCCTGTTCCTGTTTACAGCATTATGAGCCCTTGCAGCCTCTTGCACTCAATCACTTTCCAAGTGACGTCAGTAAAGTCTGTGAGGATTCAGTGCTTAGGGCGTAGGGGCGACATTGGGATTGGGCCCGAAAAGAGACAAGATGATAAATTCTAGCAGAACAGGAAGTGGTTGCAGACATAAAACTAGACACATAACCTAACTGTGGGAGCTGGGCACAACAGTAGTTACTCTCACTGAAGTACAAAAGCATTATGAGCCAAATGTCCCAAGTATCAATTTAAGTAAAAAGTACTCATGCAGTAAAATATGGAATATGGATGCCATTTCAGTCAATATTAAATAAATAAAAACATTAATAAATATGCTTATGAAATAAATCCTGAAATAAATGAATGAGGCAAGACAATAATGAATTTTGTCTTATATATTGCAGTATTGGATTTTGAAATACTCATATATCGAAATTGGTAGTCTCAAAAATCCCAAATCAGTCGGGCTTTAATCCTCCATCACAGTATACAAAATTTTATATTGCAAGATTTATTTGTTCTGATTTACATCTGTTTTTTTGACAAATCCAGCAAACAAATTAGTTTTGCCACATTTGCCGCGGCCTCCACCTGAGGTTGTGAACTACATCAAGATTCTCTAATGGTCTGTTAACTGTCTTCATGCTCTGTAGGTTTATAACACATATCCCTGGCTGATGAAGTGGGTGCCCGGACCTCACCAGAGGATATTCACTCTGACACAAAACTTAATGGACTTTATAGAGATCAGGATTAAAGAACACAGAGAAAGCCTTGACCCGTCCTCACCGAGAGACTACATCGACTGCTTCCTCACAGAGATGGGAGAGGCGAGTGTTTGCATTGTGTTTGCTTTCTTTGTTGTTGTTTGTTTGCTCTCTAATGAAATATGTCAGCTGATACTAGAAACTGCATTTTGTGTTTGATTGATAGAAGGAGGACACAAATTCTGGTTTTGATTTTAAAAATCTGGCTGTTTGCACTCTGGATCTGTTTGGTGCTGGAACTGAAACTACTACCACAACTTTACACTGGGGACTGCTATTCATGATGTACTACCCTGACATACAAGGTGTGTGTGTGTGTGTGTGAGTAATATCTGTGCTGCCTCATGCCGTTTGTTTTGTAAGCATCTTGCCATGACCTTAAAGGACCTTAAAGGATCAGGGGTCCCTCACAGGTCAGTCCTGTGTTGGGAGAGTGTGTGGGATGTATTGCATTTTCCCCTCAGTGATCTACATAGTACACAGACTCATATTGTTTCCTGTTCTCACTGTGTGCAGAGAGAGTCCAGGCTGAGATAGAATCTGTCGTTGGTTCATCCAGACTGCCCTCTGTGACTGACAGAGAAAACATGCCCTATACTGATGCAGTCATCCATGAAATCCAGAGAATGGGCAACATCATCCCCCTCAATGTGGTCCGCATGACAAACAAGGACACCGTGCTTGACAAGTACACAATCCCAAAGGTACATGATGCACATGTGAGAAAGAAGTGATTTCTGTGAGCATTTTACTTATTGTTTGGATTTTCTGGCAGCATAGCTTTTGAATGCAGTGCTTCTTTGCTGCCAAGTCAACAATCATGGTCAAAAATCAACAATGGTTTTCAACCCAGTCGTTTCAGCTACGTGAAGATATCTTTAATATAAAGACCAACTTTTATATTCTCTAAAAACCAAATCTGCAAGCAAATTTTATACTACACTGATATAAACTGAATAACCAATAACTGTCTGTAAGGTTAGAAGTTTGTTTTAAAATATTTTCTTTAGAAATACAAAACAAACAAAAAAACAGTTTGAATTACAGTTTTCATTAATTGCATTTCCTCAGGGCACCACTATCTTACCCACGCTGAATTCAGTTCTACATGATGAGTCGATGTGGGAAACTCCACACACCTTCAACCCTCAACATTTTCTGGACCAGGACGGCAAATTTAGGAAGAGAGAGGCCTTCCTTCCTTTTTCAGCAGGTTAGTCAGTAGTTACAAGCCTCTGAAACTCAGTAATTTGTAGTTTAAACCAGTTGATTTCCTGTCTAACTGATTACCATAGTAGGGAGGGGATCAGGCTCCATGTCGTACTGTATTCTGTGGTTGTTTCACACTCTGAGCTGCAGCGATATTATATGATCAAAGTGAATCTCTTAAAAATTGTGTGAATATAACTCATCAGTTGCTCTTTGTGTTCTCAGGTAAGCGTGTGTGTCTTGGGGAGCAGCTGGCCAGGATGGAGTTATTCCTCTTCTTTACCTCCCTCCTTCAGAGGTTTTCTTTCTCGGCATGCGCTGGAGAGCAGCCCAGTCTGGAGTTCAAGTTGGGAGCCACTCGCTGTCCCAAACCTTACCGCGTCTGTGCCGTACCACGATAAACCACCAACTGAACCATCTGTTTCACAACACAATGAATCACAGCGTTCCATTACAGTTATTTCACCAGCAAGGACCACACAATCAAAAGATACGATTAAATGATTTACTACCCCAATTCCAATGAAGTTGGGACGTTGTGTAAAACGTAAATAAAACCAGAATACAATGATTTGCAAATCCTTTTCAACCTATGTTCAATTGAATACACTACAAAGACAAGATATTTAATGTTCAAACTGATAAACTTTATTGTTTTTTGCAGATATTCACTCACTTTGAATTTGATGCCTGCAACATGTTCCAAAAACAGGACAGGGGCATGTTTACCACTGTGTTACTGTGTTATCACCTTTCCTTTTAACAACACTCAATAAGCGTTTGGGAACTGAGGACACTAATTGTTGAAGCTTTGTAGGTGGAATTATTTCCCATTCTTGCTTGATGTACAACTTCAGTTGCTCAACAGTCCAGGATCTCCGTTGTCGTATTTTGCGCTTCATAATGCGCCACACATTTTCAATGGGAGACAGGTCTGGACTGCAGGCAGGCCAGTCTATGTACTCGCACTCTTTAACAACGAAGCCACGCTGTTGTAACGTGCAGAATGTGGCTTGGCATTGTCTTGCTGAAATAAACAGGGACGTCCCTGAAAAAGACGTTGCTTGGATGGCAGCATATGTTGCGCCAAAACCTGTATGTACCTTTCAGCACTGATGGTGCCTTCACAGATGTGCAAGTTACCCATGCCATGGGCACTAACATAATAACACAGATGCTGGCTTTAGAACTGTGCGCTGATAACAATCCGGATGATCCTTTTCCTCTTTGGCCCGGAGGACACGACGTCCATAATTTCCAAAAACAATTTGAAATGTGGACTCGTCAGACCACAGCACACTTTTCCACTTTGCGTCAGTCCATCTCATCTCAGATGAGCTCGGGCCCAGAGAAGCCGGCGGCGTTTGGGTGTTATTGATATATGGCTTTTGCTTTGCATGGTAGAGTTTTAACTTGCACTTGTTGATGTAGCGACAAACTGTGTTAACAGACAATAGTTTTCTGAAGTGTTCCTGAACACATTGATGTCGGTTTTTAATGCAGTGCCGCCTGAGGGATCGAAGGTCACGGGCATTCAATGTTGGTTTTTGGGCTTGCCACTTACGTGCAGAGATTTCTCCAGATTCTCTGAATCTTTTTATGATATTATGGACCGTAGACGATGAAATCCCTACATTCCTTGCAAATGTACATTGAGAAATGTTGTTCTTAAACTTTTGGGCTATTTGCTCACGTAGTTGTTCACAAAGTGGTGAACCTCACCCCATCCTTGCTTTTCGGGGATGCTCCTTTTATACCCAATCATGACACTCACCTGTTTCCAATTAACCTGTTCACCTGTGGAATGTTCCAAACAGGTGTTTTTTGAGCATTCCTCAGCTTTCCCAGTCTTTTTTGGAACATGTTGCAGGCATCAAAAAGTGTGTGATTATTTGCAAAAAACAATAAAGTTTATCAGTTTAAACATTAAATATCTTGTCTTTTTAGTGTATTAAATTGAATATAGGTTGAAAAGGGTTTTCAAATGAATGTATTCTGGTTTTATTTACGTTTTACATGTTGTGGCGAGAGGTTTTCGTCCTGAAACCCGTAACTTGCTTAAAGAAGTGGTATTATGCTTTTTGGCTTTTCTCCCTCTGCTTTATTGAGTTATTTATCTTTTTGTGCATGTAACAGGTTTGCAAAGTGAAAAAGCCCAAAGTCCACCCCAAAGGGAGTCCACATCTCCCACAGAAAACTCTGCTCTGAACTGCCTGAAAACAGCTCATTTGTAGTCCAGCCGTTTCCCTTTCATCCCTGTGACGTCACAGGGATGAAGTGCATGTATGGTTTTGTGTAAATATACAGTGTATTGTATACACAGTCCTTCAATTAAACCACTAGTCTACCTGTTTCCTTTACTATTTGTCTAATACAAAACACTGCACTGTAGGTTAGAAAAGGTTATCTCCTTCATGTAGGCCTACATATGACAAACTGAAAAGAACAAGCTACTTTTGATGTGTTTTATTTCCAGTTCATGCTTTTTCAGGCAGTTCATCAGAACTTGATGAATACAATTTGCAGTTTCATCACTATCTTCATAAAAGTCAAGTAACTTCAGACACAGAAAAATGCGTTTCTGCGTTACGGGGGGGGCAGACCGGGATTCTTACTGCTGCAAGCATGTAGGCCAGGGGTGTTGGTCTTATAATAATAATATTATTATTATTGTTGTTGTTGTTGTTTTTATCAACAGCTGCTGCTGCTGTGTATGCGACCTTTCTTTTCTTCGTGAGAGGGAACAATTTAGAAAGTTGCATGGCGCTGTGGAGAGCCCCAAGCTGCAGTAGTGCATGGATTATGCGTAATATTCCTCCAGCCAGAGGGAAGATCATGAACTGTTCACAGCGCGCCAAGTTTTGTGCTGAGTTTTGCCTGCCTGCTGAAAATTACATGCACCTTAGGGGTAGTAACGCTAATTCATACTGAGAAAAGAGGTGGATGCAAATCTCAGCAGGTAGCCTACAATATCTCTTCTGCCGATTTATGCATTCACCTTTTCAGACACTTTGCTGCAGCAATGTGCAATATGACAAAAAATATGGTGTTTTTTGAAAATTGTAAACATGTAAACCTGTTCTGTTCTGGTGAGCATAATACCACCTCTTTAAAATCCTTAGTTTAACCCTCAAAAGTACATATTTAGATCAGTGAACATGTCAGTGCATCCGAATGATGGAAGTCCTTGCGTCATTGTTTACGAACAAGATAGTCAAAATGTTGCCATGTTGTCAGTATAAAATTAGTGTACTCTGGAAGTATTTTCTGAATTAAACTATGGCTGAGGTGTTGATGACAGTGATTGAAAACCTTTTCTGTATGACATAAACCACTTTCACCAGTACAAAGTTATACATTGCAAGAGATTGGACCGGATTCACAGTTTCACTGTGATGTGTTGACAGACCGTTTCATTGTGATACAGAAAATAAAAAGACAGGACTGTTTTACAGCACTGCATAGTATAATGGTAAAAATTACAAAATTAGAAATGTCGACATGGGAAAGCCAAGTGGACGGCCTTTGACTGAATAAGAGTTCCAGATGAGAACATGTAAGTCAACATCAGGACTGACCTATACCAAGAGACCCATGACACCCTCCAGCAGAAGGTCGTTCTTCAGTGAATGGAGTCAATCTGTGAGGGGGAGAAGCCCTGGAAAAGGCAAGCTCACAAAGGCAAAGGCAATGTATACAATAACAATAATAAAGGCAATCTGAATGTGAGGATGTGAAAGTTTGTCGTCACGCAAACAAAACCCACAACTTGTGGTTGAACTTATCTTTAGGTCCATCTCAGCAGATGCATGTGTGGAGCATATTAGGCAGCCAGGAGAAAGGTGGGCTGCGGATGGTGACAGTTTTGTGGAAGGTAATGTGTCAAAGCTATTCATTACCTTTGGATTTTATATTGATAATGCCGATCTTGTAAAACAAAGGTACACCAAATACCAGAAATGGTTTATTCAGATACAGTCCTTCGCTTTCTTAGCTGAGAGTTAGATGAAAAGATTGCTACCACTTAAATGTATGCATGATATAGAATAACTTTCTCTGGACTGTGCCCAACCAAGAAGTAGTAACATAATCCCTGTGAAACCATGACTCAAGGATCTAACATAGGAGTTATAACATATTAAAGGAATATTTCACTGCTGGAAAGATGGTAATTTCATAAAATTGCATCGTCTATGCAGTCAAAAGATGCAAATATTTTTGAAACTGGTGCTACATGACCACAGAAAACAAAGAAAAGGGGCTGTGGGATTCCCTTTTGTTCAAAAGGTAGAAAACCTAACAACCAGAATGTTGCCTGTCAAGGTCACTTCCACTCCCAAACTTCCCTAACTCTACAGTCAGTGCCAGTGATTGTTCTAGCCAGTTGATTTTGGACATGATGTTTGAGGTGCTGCCCCTGACTGTCTGTGGAGACCAGCATACAAAGAATGCGGAAGTACAATCTGTAGTACGAAGAATAGCCCTAGAGCTGTCAAAAGCCAGGCGGCGTCATCTGGCAGATTTGACGTCAAATGGACAGGGAGATCAGGGTGCAGGCAACTGTTCATTGCATTTACTAGCCCACCTACACTATAATGATACAAAGATGGTTAAAAATCAGCAAAGCTTCTCTGTAATTAGTGTGTGTTAAAGGTGCTGGTAGGTGTTGTTACCTTCAGCCAGGCTATCTGTTTCCCACTTTCAAGTACAGTGGTGAGATGCGACGGTACAAGATCTTTCTGGGTAATGACCAGAAACAGGAACTGCCCTGTTATGCTGCTATGAACCAGTGTTCAGTTCAGGTACCAGCGCTGTGTTTGTCTCCTGGTCGTCGCCAGGGAACAAACATTGGTCAGCATCTGGAGGAAAACTGCTGCATTATGTGTTAGAATGGACACGTGTACCTGCACCTGTATCTGTATCTGTACTATGGCAAAAACTGGCCAAAGATCAAAACAACACATCCATCACAGGTACAGAGAGACGAAACAGACCCTGTCTGCAGGCACTGGAACACTTTATAAACTTTATAAACAAACACAAGGGCTTTAACTGGGAACAGTGGCGTCTTGTGGCCAGTTTATGAATTACACTAGTTTGGGCTTTTCATAAAACTGTAAATAATATGATACTCTAAATCCAACTGAAGACGAAGTTCTTTAGCAAATTTGAATGTTTGTGAAATATAGTGGCATTCATGGTGAGAGTAGTTTAGTTTTTCCTGTATTGTTTTAGGTCTGACTGCAGGTGTGAGGTACAGTATCTCTCTGTACGCTGTGACCACCAGAGGTGTTAGTGCTCCATCTTCCGGTCTGGTCTACTCCAAAGAACAGAGTAAGTTTCATAGATGCCACATGTCCCCAAAAACAGTTTATTCCTACAATTTTAAGCTTAAAGATGAAAATGTTTCAACATCTGAGTTCATCATGTGATAGATTTTGTACATTTCTCATATATATGCTCAATAGTAATCATCTTGTCTTACTATGTGTTTCAGAGCCAGGATCCAGTCCCAAAATGTCAATACTGGTCCACAAAGCCAGGCGAGCTGCCTGTAGACCAGCAGAGAGGCTTCATCACACACTACACCATCTATCTCCAGATACTGGACTCCAACAACTCAGAAGTCAGCGGCGAGATTAAAATCTTTCAACATCAGAGTTCATCATGTGATAGATTTTGTATATTTCTCATATATAGGCCTATAGTAAGTCTACAGTCATCATCTGTCACCAAAAAATCATGCAATCTGAAGATGTCACCTTGAGCTTTTGGACAGTGAACAACATTTTAAACAATTAATTGATCGATTCTTAGTTGCAGCCTTACCTGCGAACATGGGTAGGCCGTCGTAAATCCATAAAATAAACATTTTTCTGCGTTCAAAACATTTGTTATCCCCGTTTTCAACTACTATTTGGTTTAATATTTTAGATTAAGATACCAGTTCAATTTGGTCTCATATTTACCAGCTGCAACATTAAAGTAAAGCTTACGCAGTAATGAATCTGTAGTTATTATCCAATCAGTTAATAATACTGAAATGTGCGATTCTTCATAATGAGTTATTTTGGTACTTTGAGTAGGCATTTAATGCTAATTCTTTGTAGTCTACTTTTACTTAAAGAGGACATATTATGCTTTTTGCCTTTTTTCCTCTCCTTTACTGAGTTACATAGGCCCACCTTTTTCTGCATGTAATAGGTTTGCAAAGTGAAAAACGGAGGTGGAAAGAGTAGAAAAATATTCTACTTACTAGCTCATTTAAATTTTACCCAGTAAAAGATACTTTTACTTACTTTTTTTTACTTTTTTAACCTCCTAAAAACGTATTTATATTTATTTATTATCAGCCAGGCTATATAATATACATTATAGTAAAACAATGCCATTTTATGTTATAATGAGAACCTTAATGTTTTTTGCTTCATTAAGAAACTGGCGGAACAGATTTCACTCTGGCGGGCCGCACTGGACTGGGAAAACGGGAAACACTGGAGTCTGAAGTCATAGCCTATCCGTATTTACATTCAAACAGGTGTTAATTTTAATGGGATATCATAAGCGCTAGTATAATACATATCTAATTACCAGCAAGTTCTTAATGCCAACCAACATTGTCATGCACCGATGTCTTTTTGGCTATTTGAAGCAAAGCATCTTACCAAATTATGAAAACTTACTTTTAATCATCAATAGAAAAGGCTATTATTTCACTGACCTCTTCATCAGGGGGTCCTCAGCTACATTAGTTCAAGGGCACGAATTTTTCTAAGCAGACAATGTGGAGGCCGGACTTTAAAAAATAATTGTAGGCCTAATTGCCACATTACTGTTAAATATTTTCAACTTTCGCAAAATTGATATTTTTATTGACTGATTTCAGTGTGAACCGACTCCTAAAAACATGGTAGGCCTAAATCCTTAATGATAAATTTACATAAGCCTACTTATGCTCCAGACCGCAGACAAGGAGTTCACTGAGGAGTGATGGATCTGTAACTCTGATTGGCATGATATAGGCTATTAATCAACCGGTTTGACGCTATTATGCTGCTGCGCCGTTATTTACGCATGAGACACCTGTAGTTACTGGTGATAACAACTATCAACTTGCCTTTTAATACCACAAGGCACAGAAGTCTGGGGCAGATAAACAAACTATAGTCAGGCAGTCGCTTCTCTTTTCCATAATTAGCCTATGTGAGCAGTCATGATCTGACTTTATGCTGCACACAACATGAGTCTGCGAAAAGCGAAAGTAAAAGTAGCTGGTTGCCTGGCTGAGAAGGGGGAGGTGTGCACCTGTGGCTTTTTCCGACTTGTTAACTGGGACGCGGTCAGCTCGGGTGTGACGACATTCCCACCTCCGACTTCCGAGGTAAATTTAATGCAGAACTAGGCACGCAAACCGGATGTCTTCTCGATACCAACTTTGTTTAGAACATTCCCTTCATTCACCGGACAGATTCATTCACCGGTCGCGATATCGCATAGCCTACTGATAAATAAACAAGACAACAAATGGAGACAATACAGAAAGTACTCGGCTTGGAGTGGATGGACGGCACGAGTCTTTTAATATTTCTGTGTGTTTTTCTGTTGTTGACTGATGTTTTGAAGAACAGAGTGCCGACCAACTTTCCTCCTGGACCCTGGGCTCTTCCTTTGATTGGTGACCTTCATCGCATCCAACCCTCCAGACTTCACCTGCAGTTCACAGAGGTAAGGACAGACATGCAGTATAAGAACTATTATTGGGTGAGTAAAATAAAATGCCTCTTGGAGAAAAAAAAAAAGTACCCTCTGTACATGACTCACTTCTTGACACTGAACATTTACTTGGTTGTAGTCAAAATATATGTTGCCTAAAATCTGTTTGATCATTGTTTTTACTCCTTTCCACCAGACCTTCTTTTTTGAATGATTAAATAAGTAGGCTAAATCTGGATATAGAAGAAAAATCCAAAAGCAGAAAGCTGCACATTCCCTTGGGAATGTAGGAAATCATTAACTCAAATTGAAGGATTGTTGTAAAAAGCAAATTCATGGCCTAATTCATCCAGGATTAAATTTGACTTGACAGATGACATGTGCCATTTCTTATAGACCAAACAATTAATTGATTAATGGAGAAAATAATCTGCAGATTCATTGATAATGAAAATAATTGTTAGTTGAAGCCTTTACTGTTTATTTAGACATTATGTAGAGGGTCCAACCACACTTACTAGTTGACTGATATGTCAAGGATTATTTCATCTTGATTGTTATTGTGGAGACTTTTTATGTCATAAAAAATATAGGTAGTGAACCTGAAATTAAATGGGGTCTGATACTTTGACACTCTTTTGTGTGTCACAGCTAGATGTAACAGTAAATTCTGTGGATGATACAGATACTTCATAGCATACATTTTGATAAATACTGTATGTAAGGGCACCAGGCACAGGGGAGAAAGAGAAAGAGGATAACCTTACCCAGGTTGTATGCTAGCTTGGTGTGCCTTCTGTACAATAAACAAAGTTGGCAGGGTAGTGATGCCATATACTCCATGCTTTTCCGGCTTTATTGCTGAAACATGTGTTACCTCTGACATAAATACATTGGAAAATGAAGATGGGGTGTTTGGATTAAGTGAATGCTCGGAGGAGAGGAAAGAGAGCCGGGATAGGAGCCATGTTGGCCCAGTTTGGGCTTAATGGACTGCTCCTAAAGGTCTGGACAAAGGGGGACTCATGTTGACCAAGCAACAGAGACCTGCCCCATCAACATCCTGGATCAAGCACTCGGCAGGTGGTGCATGTACTGAGCTTACAGCGCAAGACTCCAGCAAAATGAGAGGAGGTGGACTCAAACGCTTGGTGCTCAAATGCAGTCAAGATGGACTCTGTTTCCCAAATGTCAGATTGTTTATTGTGAAGATGAAACCCCATTATCATCTGGTTGCTGCTGTTTACATTCACCCCAGATGCAAATTTAAAAAATGATATATGTATATAAATTACTGTATATATTGTTTTCTTTATATGTTACCATATTTTAATATACACTTTATTAAAGGTGTGTGCGTAGCATGAAAGGACTACAAGTTTAATTTCATTATACAACCTTGTGCTGTATAATTAAAAATAAACATCCTTGTACCTTTAGCATCAAATGTTCCAGTTTTTTATCTCACTGCCTGTTGACAACAGCCACACATTTTCCCTCAAACGTAGCCATCTATGATCCTTAATAACTGCATATTGAGTAACTCCTGCATTGGCTTCAACATTCAGGCATGTGGTTGCAGCTTGATTTCCGTCCACAGGATTAATACTGTCCAAAACTATTGTCCAAAAGGCTGCTCTACTCTGCATCTGGTCAGAGGTATCGGAGGGGCCATTGTTATGTGTGAGGCGGCAGACACTTTTTTCCATGTAGTGGTGAAACGGGACATCACGTCACCACAAAGGAGTTTATGAAACAAGAAGTAACACATTTACACTAGTATCTACAGAGCCAATTTATGTCAATAATGTAAAAGGAAGCAGGATAAAACATGAAACACCACCCACATCAGCCAGGTGCATGTTTGTGCTGTCACCCTCTGAAGCTAGACTGATTTTGTTTTGACATTCTCAGAAACTAGGTCAACTCTGAACACCTGTCTGATCTCTGTGTTCAGTTTGCAGAGAAATATGGAAACGTTTTCAGCCTTCGGCTGTTCGGTGGACGGATTGTGGTGATTAATGGCTACAAGCTTGTAAGAGAGGCCCTGGTCCACAAAGGAGAGGACTACATAGATCGCCCCATCATACCAATGGCAGAAGCATTAAATGGGAACAGAGGTCTGTGTTGTATTTTATTTAAAAGTTGCTAGTTAGGATTTAGGTAGTAGCATCAGACTGACACCATATTAGGTTAGCTAGTTGTTAGTTTTACTCATTTCCAGTTACCTTCGATGTAATGCTGTTTGTGTTTCCAAAAGGTCTGGTGATATCAAATGGCAATCCATGGAAGCAGCAGAGGAGATTCGCTCTTCAGACACTCAGAAACTTTGGTGTGGGCAAGAAGAGCCTGGAGCCATCCATCCAGCAGGAGTGCCAATATCTCACTGAAGCTTTTGCCCTTCAGCAAGGCAACAAACAAATCTTATTTTTCAACAAGCAACAACTAATCAACTAATCCATAACTAGTTACAGGGCAGTATGCTTTTTCACCATGACACAGTCTTTTTTTTGTTAAGTACATGTTCCCTTTCCCTTCAACTTCGCTCCAACTTTGCTCCACACAGAGGCATGCAGCAACACTGTGGAGCACTGAACCATGCACTTTAGACGTTAGTTTGTTTCAGTTTGGCAGTGGCTGACACTGTAAATGTATCTGATAAGCCAGCCTGTTAATCATCCATAATTATAATCAATATGTCACAGTACTCTTCTTCTGCCTGTGGCTCATCACACAGTTCATGTTTTGACTTTGCGTTCTTTTATTTTTTTCAAAGTTTCTGTGTGTTTTCTCTACATTTCCTCTTTCTTTTCAGGCAAGCCTTTTGATGCCCAATCACTGATTACCAGTGCTGTGTCCAACATCATCTGCTGCCTGGTGTTTGGTGATCGCTTTGAATACACTGACAAGCAGTACCAGGGTATTCTTCTAAGTTCAATGAAATAGTACTTACAGGGAAGTTTGGGACACAGGTGAGCCTCCTGCAGCGCATATGAATCTTTTTCTTAATCAGAATTTATCCATGCAGACCACAAAAGTCAGTGATGGGTTTTATAAACTATTTTGTAAAAGGTTCAAGAACAACACAATTAAATGGAATTGAATGAAACTGTAATAATGATAATAACTGATAAAAATGTGCAGCAGTACTCAGATAGTAAAGTAAAAGTATGAATACAACTATTTAAAAATACTCTATTACAAGTAAAAGTCCTGAATTAAACCTCTATTTAAATCTTAAGTGCGGGACTTTTACATATAAATAAACGTCCATTACATTCAAGCCCAAACGATTTCACACAATGCTTATTAAGACTGATGCTACCAGGTAAATCTCTCTGTATTCGCAGTATACAGGAGTTTTTAAATCTGGTGTCTGTGACGCCATTCCCGTGCTGGTGAAGTCAGTATGGCAGAGCCTATATGTCAGAAACATGTGGGACAGTGTTGTGTTGTTATCAAGGCTACACACAAAAAACTGAGGTCAAAACACACTAGAGTGCACACACATTGGAACACATTTGGCTGACTCAAGGGATCGAGACAAGTTAGCACAGGTACAAACTATGCACACATAACAGGGGAGACATCGAGGCACAGGTGGAGCACATTAGAGCGGGGACAGGTAATCACGTAGGGCAGGAGGGTAGACAAAGACCTGGAAAGAGACAAGATGATAAATTTCAGGAAGTGGTTGCAGACATAAAACTGAACACATAACCTAACTGCAGAAGCTGGGCATGACAGTAGCTGCTCTCACTGAAGTACAAAAGTTTTATAAGCAAAATGTACCAAGGATCAATTTAAGTAAAAAGTACTCATGCAAATATGGAATATGGATGCCATTTCTGTCGATATTAAATAAATAACATAAATACATAGGCTTATGAAATAAATCCTGTTGATAAATCATTATTTAAAAGATCACAGATCCTTCAATCATGTTATGAGTGTTTTCAATGCATAGTTTTTCCACCAGAGGTCACTCTGCAACTCCCCTGTGTTGCACAGGTGTTTGAAAAGCCACAAATCCACCACAAACACAGCAATCAGCTGACATAATCAGCTGTACTATTGTTTAAAGTACTATTTATTTATTTTTAAACTGCATTATGTCATGTTATCTTGGTGAGGTCTCATAACTAAATCAATTTTAGGGATAATCTGATGTTATGTGTTTCTGAAATGAAGGGAATAAAACGAATATTGTCTCATTTATTGGAGTATTAGATTTTAAAATTCTCAAATATCAAAATCCCATATTGGTCGGGCTCTAAACCTCCATCACAGTATACGAAATTTTATATTGCAATATTGATTTATTGTGATTTACATCTGTTTTTTTGACCAATCCAGCAAACAAATTAGTTTTGCCACATTTGCCGCGGCCTCCACCTGAGGTTGTGAACTACATCAAGATTCTCTAATGGTCTGTTAACTGTCTTCATGCTCTGTAGGTTTATAACACATATCCCTGGCTGATGAAGTGGGTGCCCGGACCTCACCAGAGGATATTCACTCTGACACAAAACTTAGATGACTTTGTAGAGATCAAGATTAAAGAACACAGAGAAAGCCTTGACCCGTCCTCACCGAGAGACTACATCGACTGCTTCCTCACAGAGATGGGAGAGGCGAGTGTTTGCATTGTGTTTGCTTTCTTTGTTGTTGTTTTTGCTCTCTAATGAAATATGTCAGCTGATACTAGAAACTGCATTTTGTGTTTGATTGATAGAAGGAGGACACAGATTCTGGTTTTGATTTAAAAAATCTGGCTGTTTGCACTCTGGACCTGTTTGCTGCTGGAACTGAAACTACTACCACAACTTTACACTGGGGACTGCTATTCATGATGTACTACCCTGACATACAAGGTGTGTGTGTGTGTGTGTGAGTAATATCTGTGCTGCCTCATGCCGTTTGTTTTATAAGCATCTTGCCATGACCTTAAAGGATCAGGGGTCCCTCACAGGTCAGTCCTGTGTTGGGAGAGTGTGTGGGATGTATTGCATTTTCCCCTCAGTGATCTACATAGTACACAGACTCATATTGTTTCCTGTTCTCACTGTGTGCAGAGAGAGTCCAGGCTGAGATAGAATCTGTCGTTGGTTCATCCCGACTGCCCTCTGTGACTGACAGAGAAAGCATGCCCTATACTGATGCAGTCATCCATGAAATCCAGAGAATGGGCAACATCGTCCCCCTCAATGTGGTCCGCATGGCAAACAAGGACACCGTGCTTGACAAGTACACAATCCCAAAGGTACATGATGCACATGTGAGAAAGAATTGCTTTCTGTGAGCATTTTACTTATTGTTTGGATTTTCTGGCAGCATAGCTTTGAATGCAGTGCTTCTTTGCTGCTAACTCAACAATCATGGTCAAAAATCAACAATGGTTTTCAACCCAGTCGTTTCAGCTACGTGAAGATATCTTTAATATAAAGACCAACTTTTATATTCTCTAAAAACCAAATCTGCAAGCAAATTTTATACTACACTGATATAAACTGAATAACCAATAACTGTCTGTAAGGTTAGAAGTTTGTTTGAAAATAATCAGAAAAAAATGGACAATAGATTATTTTATATTAACATGTAGGTTAAAACCACTGTTGCACTTTGGTGCAGACATTTTACACCTGACAATTTCACAAAACAATCAACAACCATTTAGTAGCTGTTCTTGAGCTTTTGGTCATTTCACATGATCTTAATCAGCCCAGTTGATGTGCAATGATTTCCTTTTTATTATTTTTTTGGTGCATTTTTATATTTGAGATTCAGTGATATGATTGTTGTATTATTTTTATATATTTTCAGTTATTATGATTCGTTCCTTAGCTGCTGTTTCCAAGGTTGAGAATTAACCTTGTAATTTGTTTATTTTATCCCAGAAGTACAAAAAAACAGTTTGAATTACAGTTTTCATTAATTGCATTTCCTCAGGGCACCGCTATCTTGACCACGCTGAACTCAGTTCTACATGATGAGTCGATGTGGGAAACTCCACACACCTTCAACCCTCAACATTTTCTGGACCAGGACGGCAAATTTAGGAAGAGAGAGGCCTTCCTTCCTTTTTCAGCAGGTTAGTCAGTAGTTACAAGCCTCTGAAACTCAGTAATTTGTAGTTTAAACCAGTTGTTTTCCTGTCTAACTGATTACCATAGTAGGGAGGGGATCAGGCTCCATGTCGTACTGTATTCTGTGGTTGTTTCACACTCTGAGCTGCAGCGATATTATGATCAAAGTGAATCTCTTAAAAATTGTGTGAATATAACTCATCGGTTGCTCTTTGTGTTCTCAGGTAAGCGTGTGTGTCTTGGGGAGCAGCTGGCCAGGATGGAGTTATTCCTCTTCTTTACCTCCCTCCTTCAGAGGTTTTCTTTCTCGGCATGCGCTGGAGAGCAGCCCAGTCTGGAGTTCAAGTTGGGAGCCACTCGCTGTCCCAAACCTTACCGCGTCTGTGCCGTACCACGATAAACCACCAACTGAACCGCAGCGTTCCACTACATTTGTCTTGTGAAGCATCAAGATCTGCTATTTTGTTCTTTTACTATATTGTTACTAAAACATCATTTCAACAACTGAAAATATTTTTTATCTTCTCAATCAATAGATCTTTTCAATAAACCTTTTTATTGTATTAATCTATTCAATATGCAATAAATATGCTTTCCAGTTTTGTTTTTAAATAACTGGAAACAATATTCCCACATTTCTTGTCACTGCACATTGGAGTTGTCGAATTTACTAAAACCTGATGTGTGTGTAACTAAATGATACAGAGATTTAGTTCATGCTTCTCATGCTTCTCATTCATGTGTTCATGTTCAGTCTGAGGTTTGCTAGGTGAGAAAAGCACTAAAATGAGAGAATACCATTCAATCAGTCTCAGTGTGTCTTGAGCATGTATGATACCTGCTGTTATTAGGAATTTAGTTTGCGTAAACTCAGTCATGTCACTTTAGGTCCTACTTTCACAAGGTGGCTATGTTTTCAGGGCCGTCTGTCGGCAGGATTATGGAATAGTAATAAAATGAACTGAATTTGCGGAGAATGCTCGAACCAGTCATAATCAACGTGAACGTGTGCTGCAACTAAACATACAACAGCCATGAAAATTGCAGTGGTATGTAAGAAAGACCCATAACACACATCTAAGTCAATGGGGTATAAACTGTGGAGACAGTGGAATACACTTAGGTTACTCTTTAAACCAGCTGTAAACCTAAGCTTAAACTCCCTTTGGGCCGTTTCAATGCATTTCCAACACAGGTCAGAATACGTGTGTACTCCAATTTAGAGCGGCTGGTTTGACCTCGGGATGCAAATAACGGCTCACTTTAAAAAGTGAATGTACAAGTCGAGCAAAAGGTAGAAAAGTTTCTGTTGTTAACACACGGTGCGCTTGACTGACATAGGGCAACTGCAATTCTAATAGTTTGTGAAAAATATCTAGACATACATAGTGTTGCGCTTGCAGATGTGCACACTAGTGGATAGCACTGTGGCCTCACAGCAAGAAGGTGTGGTTCAAACCCCGGTTGCCCCGGCCTTTATGTGTGGAGTTTGCATGTTGTCAGCATGGGGTTCCTCCAGGCACTCTGGTTTCCCCCTATCAAAAACATGTTATGTTTCTTCAATCAGTGCCATTAACCAGACACTGATAAAGATTGCACAGTGGCTGCCCACTGCTTCCTTGAGGGATGGGTTAAATGCTGAGAATGAATTTTGCAACATGTATGTGTCAATAAAGTACCTTAAATTAAACCTTTGACCTTATGCAGACATGTCAGTTATGAAAATTAGCTTGAGGTCTGTTTGATCATGACATGTAGGCCTACACACACCTACTCTAACCTCTGGGTTTTCCCTGTAGCCTAAAGGTTTTGAAGTTTGAAATGAAAAAAACTACGAAAGGAAATCACAAAACTAGGGTAGCTTGAGAAAGACTGCTTATTTTTCCCAGCACAGTCTCTGAGGGACTATAAGCATAAGCAACCAGCTTGCAAGATATGGGTTGATTGTTTTATTCATTTGAAGTCACCTCTTTCAGACGAAAACTGTAATTTTGTTTTACCAACCTAACTACTTTAAACTTTTTTACTTTAGACAACAGTGAGTTATAATTGTATGTTTTTGATGTAACATGAATCAAGCTTGCTGTCCACTGCATCAGCACAGAGCAACTGTAACATAAGTGTCAGGAGGTACAACATATTGAGGTTTCTGTGAAGCTATGGTCAGCATGTTTTTCAGAGTAAATTGATGTCACAGTATGTAACATTTTGGGTTGATTGTCTGCTAACAACAGCACTTTACTGAGAGCATTGTTAAGCACATTGAAGTCAACTGAGCCTTTGTGGCTACTGAAGTAGGGCACCAAAGTACTGAAGCTAATGTTCAAACTTTCTGTGTTTTCCAAAATACCACCAAACAGGTCACTTGCCTCTTTAAGATGTGTCATTTGCGCAACAAACATCACTTTAGTCAGATGCATCTCACAAAGCAAGTTGTCTGACTATGGCGAAAACTTTTTGGATTGTATCTTTATAAGGAAACCTTAAAGGCACACAGACGGCATGAAATTCTGGTGATCTGGACATATCTACTAACGTATCTTGGTGGTTTGTGGAGTCTTTGATAAACAAGAAAACGGCTTATAAAATCAAATGCTCAGGTTTGACGCAAAGCATGTTAATCTCAGTTGTATCAGCAAGATAATGTCGTGACAAAAATGTCTTTTCTCTTATCTGCCGCAGTGCATGCGTCACACAGCTCCTATGACTGGAGCTGCCTGTACTTCTGTAAATGATCAGCCCCAAACTTGCACTTGTAAAGAGAAGAAGATCAGCAGAACTCCTCCTCATGTTAGCCAGAGCATCTCCTGTACACAGATGGCTGAGGTAAATGTTGAAGATTACTTCAAAGATGGAATTATAAATGGTGATTTATAATGACAATAACTTTTCTTTACAGCTGCTGAGTGGGTTCTAAGAGATTAAGAAAGAGATGAATCTCTACTCAACAATTTGGAGATTCATTATGATACTACATTTTTCCATTAAGGGAGTTATCTATCTATCTATCTATCCTAGCTATCTTGTGCGGTTTAGTCAGTGGTTCAGTGAGAACAACTGTATCACAGTTTGGTAGCTTTTGTGGTTACGAGCTCTAAACCTTAAGTTTGCATCTCCAACTGCATGCAGTGAGTGAAAAGTGATTTTTTGACAATCATTCAAAGAATCATACATGCCATTTCTGGTCTTGGCATGCCTTATTGCAAAGCCAGCGATGGGAATTGACAATAAATATTAACAGTACAAGAATAGTAACAGTACTGCTATGACACCTGGGTGTGTGTCTTTTCTGAACAGGTTGGCCTTTGCTCCCTGCTGGCTGCCAACAACTCAATCGCCATGGCCACGTGACAGTAGAACCATCTCCGCTATTCCTCATCGGCTCAAACCTGACAGTGTACTGCCGAATCAACAAATGTGAACTAGGGTAGGAATGATATATAAGATGTAATGATGATTATATGACATACCATACTATATTCTGTGCCTATGATTATGTGTAAAACAGATTCAATCAATCAGACTTTATTTGTATAGCATCTTTCGTGCAAAAGAACAATACAAGGTGCTTGACATTATGTTAAAAATACAGCATAGCCATGTAACCAACAGTAGTGAATACAGTAATAAAAGAGTCTGTATTGCATCCTGAGCCTGTCTTGTCAAAGACAAATTTCTGTCACTTATGACAGACAATAAAGTTTTTCTTATCTTATAAGAGAAATTAAATCCATCCATCCATCGTCAACCGCTTATCCTGCGTACAGGGTCGCTGGAGCCAATCCCAGCTGACATTGGGCGCAAGGCGGGGTACACCCTGGACAGGTCGCCAGTCCATCACAGGGCCACACATAGACGAACAACCACTCACGCTCACACTCACACCTAAGGACAATTTAGGGTCACCAATCAACCTAGACTGCATGTCTTTGGATGGTGGGAGGAAGCCGGAGCACCCGGAGAGAACCCACACAGACACGAGGAGAACATAAAGAGAAACATAAAGAGAAATAAGACAAATTTACAGTAAGATCAATAAAAGCAATAAAAAATAAATTAGGAAAATGCTAAACTAGAAAGATTTCTTTTAAAAGAACTTAAAGTTAGACACATCCTCAGCTCCACTCCGTTTTTTCGTTGTCCTTACCATTAGGGTTACTATAAGGCCAGTGCCAGAGATCTAAGGGGTCTACTGGGGACATATGATAGAACAAGTCTGATAGATACTGAGGCGCTACTCCATTTAGTGATTTGAATTGTAATATAAGTAGTAGGAATTGCTGCACTTAAGTTATATTTCTGAAGTGATGAAAGGCATTCTTTGTGACATAACTGATATGTGATCCAGTCCAGAAGTACACCAATATTCTTTACTAGGGGTTTATTTTTTGGGGTCAAGGATTTAAGTAGCTCTCTTGAGTCCTTAGTTCTGATAAACAAAACCAATTGTGGACCCTAACTAAGTACATTTGCTTACTAGAGTGTTTTCTGTTCATGCCACTTTCTTACTCCAATACATCTCAAAGGGAAATGTTGTACTTTTTACTTCACTACATATACAGTGAACCTGCAAATCAGCAGTGATCAAATACTTGTTCTCCCCACTGTATCTAGTAATCAGCAGATGAATCAATAATGAAATTAATCATTAGTTGCAGTCCAATTCAGAATGGTTCAAAATGAGCTCCACTGATTTTACATGAATGCACAAGTATAATAGTCAGGGGACATTTTTCTGCAGTGATTACTTTACTTTTAATACTTTTAAACTTTTACTTAAATTACATTTTAAATGCAGAAGTTTTTCTTGTAACATAGTATTTCTACAATGTGGTATTAGTACTTTTAC
>NW_024040374.1:21615694-21641797 GCF_014851395.1 Micropterus salmoides | reverse complement strand
GATAAGGATGACACCCTTTATCACATAGCTACACCGTCTGTCAGTAAAGGGGGCAAAGGCCAGGACTTCATCTTGCTGGCATCTAGAAGAAGCCATGTGATGCCAGTGCTGTAACTACATACCTAATCCACCTTATATTTTTATGCCTCTTGCTCTTTCTCAAGCCTCATGATGCTATCCTCTTTTGTCCCTCATAGGGACCCATATCTGATCGCTCTGCGCTCTGTCACTTTGCCCACTCACCCTCCCACTGAGGCCTACACCAGGGGAGAGGTGCTCTGTGCTGGCTTTACAATCTGGGAAGAGTCCAGTACTGTCACAAGGTTGGCCAAGAGAGGGTCACGCAGTTCACCATCCCGCTTGCTATGAGCACATTTCTGCACCCTAACAATTCACAACTGCAAAACGAACGCAAAGTAATAACAAGCTGCAGTGGTTTACTTCGCCACTTCTGACCTGATATGTTTTGTTTCAGATCACCTACTACAACCAGCCACGCCGGTGTCCTGCCCTACATCTCCACAGACTCGCTGGCCTGTCTTCCATTTTATAGCGCTTTTTCTGCCTGTAGCCACTTCCTGGTGGCCAACAGGACGCCTGGCAGCTCTGCCACCCTCCGCACTGTGACACAATAGTGCTCCATGGTCTTCCTACAAAGAAGCAGTAGCATCAGTAGCAGGGATTAGGACCATCTCACTGTCCATCCCATTTCACCCTCTGCTGTGTGGAGGTGCTGTGCTCTTGACGAAGCACACGTTCCACCCTGAGATTACAGACGTCTTTGCAATAGATTTGTAGTCTTTAAACCTCAGTTCTCACTATATGACTTTGTTCATTCAGAAATGAGAGAAATCTCTTTGAACAGGTAAAGAAATACTGTACAGGTCTTTTTAAGAACTTGCTACATGTTTTCAGCTAGATTATAGGTATGCAAGAGTGCACAATGTTTCACAATCTCTCTTGGATTTTAAGCGTTACGTTTTATAGAGCCGCTATTTATGGCAAGCCTTCTGTGCACAGTAATTTATGATCATGACTATCATCACCATGTAATGTATTGCCAGTTTCACAGAACTACATGGATGAAACTAGTCTAAGAGATGTTTTGAATCAGCCTCTTCGTTATACTTTATTTTCTACCTCCTAATTAAAGTTGAACTATTTGATTAAAATATAAGTGAGCCAAGATGTACATTTAGTGAGTGATGATGCTGTTTTATTTTGAGACAACGATGTATAGTTTAAAACGACAACTCTTACACTGATTGTATAACTGTTGACGCTCAATGGCCAAGTATCCCACATGGCAGCTGTTTTTCTTGATTAAACTGAAACAATAAACACAAAAGACCTATGGATTGCTCATTTCAGCTGTTTGTGTCGGGGTTTACCTCCAGCACTCTGCATTCCGTCCATTCCTGAACCATTTTTTTTAAGGAGAAAAAGAAAGAAACACAGCTTGGAGTTGTGTCCCACTGTAACTGTGGTTTTAGTGTTGTGACAGTGCATAGGCCAGCAGGGAGTACGGTGGAGGCTAAGTGAAACACTCTGCTGGCCGAGGTTTAAAGGATTAGTAGCTCTGCCTGTTTTCCAGGTATTGTGTTTGCTCCGTGATCATCCTGTTGTACTCACGCCGCTTCCTGACAGCAAAACAGGAAAACAAGTATAAAGCGAATGCATCTGTATAGAAAAATGTAATTGTTGTATAGAATGCATTTCAGTAAAATTATGAAATACTGTCAGACACAAGCCAGTCAGTGGTCCTGTGAAATACACCTGTCCAAAGCATCCCTGGTGAGTGTGTGTGTGTGTGTGACTTGGCCTTGGCGCTTGCTGCCTTTTCACACCACTCTGCAGGTCACTGAAGAGCATCTGGTGTGTGCTATTCTTGTGAAAGGCCTTGGTCAGTGAGGCAAGCCGCCCCCCAAGGGCCGTCACTCTCAAACCACCCTCCCTCCCTCTCTCTTTTAGAAATCTGCACCTGCCTGTCCCCCTGGCTCTTTAACACTTGCAGAGCGACCACCATCCAAGCATGCTCCGCTGCCTCTGCCAGAGTGCTTCGTGCCCGTTGTTCTTGTTGCTTTAGCTCCATAGACTGGTTTACCATCTCCTTTTGCTCGTGGTCTGCATGCAACCTGTTGGCTGTCATAAGGAAGGCAGCCTTCACTATGAAAGAAACAGACTCTTAATGTTAAAGATATCCTTAGTTGTTTACATTGCATGCATTCATCCTCCAGTTCCTTTTCAACCAAACTTGCTACCTTCAGTATCTGTAAAAAAAAAAAAAAAACAGACAGACAACCAATCCCTGGACATTCCCACATATTGTCATGGACATTTAGTACCCTGTCATCTGCTTTTTCTGCACAGCACCAGGGACATGGCATAACGAAAATACATTAATGTCATGCAAACAAACATGCAGCCAATACTTTGGATGCTGTCATGTGTTTGTTGTCACGGTGACACAATGTGAACAGTGACAGTTTGTTAAAAACTATACTCAGTAATTTCTGATCAATAAAGCTAATATAATAGGTAACAGGTTACAGTAAGGGAGTGAGTACACTTTCTAATGACAATGGATTATTTGATGAATCATTACTGACTAGAACTGGTTGGGTTTTAAAGGCTGATTCTCATATTTTTAGACTCAGTTCATCAAACTCAAGTCCACTTTATTTGTTTAGTCAAACTATGGTTTCCAAGTTCAAGAATGAACTTCTAGTCAACTAAATATGCCCATTCTTTTAATGTGTGCCCAGTTAAATAATAAAATTGACATGAAGTGGATTAAGAAATATTGCCTTCCTAGATGTAATCACTTTCAGTGAATCTAATGTAAAATGTAGTGAAATGTGGAGTGTACGAATTTACATTTGTGTAAAAATATTATTTAGCGCGAATTATCAGGTTTTTGTATAAAATTTCCAACTCTCTTTCCTGCATTATAAGACCTAATCTAACATTACTGTAAGCCAAGTCCGGTATAGTCAAATTAGTATTTAATCTCCAATTGTAAAAATCCTCCCAAAATAATTTTGATAAGTTACAAGAGCACATCAGATGACATGTAGGCCTATGTGTGAATGTGTATTTCTATATTACAAAATACACATTCATTAGAATCAATATTTAATCCTAGACGTAAATTCATTGCAGAGAATAAGAAGTTGGGTTCATAACATCATCCTTTCTAAGATCCTTGCCCTGCACTTTAACAATCACCACGTGCTCTATTGTGCTCTATGCACTCCCTCCCCGGCCTACGTTGTAAACACAACAAACCACGTGACGATACCCGGAAATAAGGCACGGTCAAGCTACACCAAGCATAACCGTAGCCACAACTTATGAGACATTATCGAAGTGTATTTAATCGATATCGGAGGCGACAATATGAGCCAGGAATGTACCATAAAGTTACAAATTGCAACACGAGAAAAACTCCGAAAATTCAGCTCGCTGCGTGGTGAGTTTTATATGTGATTATGTACCTGCCCTTCTTGTAGTCAGTCCTAAAAGCCTGTGCTCTATTCTCCCGCTGCTTTTCTGTACCTGAAGACCGGGAGGTGCAGCCCGGTGAGTTCTGGGACGTGGTGGTTGTGACCGCTGTGGATGTGAGCCAGAGGGAAGCATACGAGCTGCAGATCAGTGAGAAAGTTGACAGGAAAGAGCTTCCCCTTGGAGTCCACTACAAGGTCTTCTCAGATCCGCCTGGATCTAAAATAGGTGAGTGAGTCACACTCACTTTCAATTCACTGCCCTCAGTTTGTTGCTCGGGGTGGGATCAACAAAGCACTACATTATTATAATCATTATTACCAATATGACCATGTGTTTTTAAGGGAATGGGGGCTCCACTCTGTACGCACTGCAGCAGCTGAGTGACATCTACGGGAAACCCTGGGCAGGCTGAGAGTCATCCTGATCCATGCAGGTTTGAGATTTTACTGGCCTTTTGTTGCTGTTATACATTTAAATAGGTTACATATAAATAATTTATTTCATTAGCTTTTCCTCCAACTCATGCTGGTAGGGTTGCAACTATTTTCATTATTGATTGATATGCCTACTACTTTGGTTTTTCTATTCATTGTTTGGTGTATAAAATGTCACAAAATTGTACAAAACAAATTGCTGTTACTATTTTCCAGAGCCCGATACATCTTATTCGTGTAACTTGTTCTGTTCACAGTTTTAGAATAGGTCTGAACAATTAATCGAAATTTCATCAAAATCCCAATATGGCCCTCCTGCAATTTCAAAATTGCAGGAGGCACAATATTTGTTGAAGGTGATATGTGTGTCAAAATACTATTTAAATTAAATATAGTTGTGCTGCAGAGTTGTCTTGGCCTACGCATCATATTCTAGACACTTAGTAAAACTAAGTAATCATCTTTGTTTGGTGCAGAGCCTTTCAGAAATCACACCTTAATTCATTTTAATGTGTTTTTCAGTGAAAATGAGAATAACGATGTAAAAATTATCATTCTCCTTAGTATCGCAAGTCATATTGCAGTTGTAATATCAGTCAAAATGACTGCAATTACATCTTTTTTTCAAAATCGTTCAGCCCCTTCCAGCCAAAGAGACGCAATTTACTATCATGCAGGCCTAAATTAAGTAGGAGATATTCACATTTTAGAGGGTGAAAACCAGAAACTGTGGGACATTTTTGCTTTGAAAAATATCTGAAGCGATGAATAGATTATCAAAAACTGTGGCCGATGAATTTATTAGATTATCTGACTAATAAATTCTGCGCTAAAAGTACATGCAATGATGACATCCACATCCCTTTATGTCCCTAAATACAAATAGGGGCCAACAAGAAAATAAGATGGATGGGTTGTGTGCTTATATACTATAAAAGTCTTTGAAAATCTATTCATGAATTGTTAAAGCCACTTGCTGTAGTCAAACAGCAGACAGTATTACTCCTCTAATATAATAAGCAAGTCTTCTTTAACATGACGTTATGGCCTGCCTTTTAAACTTCATCACCGCGACAGGGCTCCGCTTCTCGACTCGCACAGTGCAGATCCTACTCTTCGTTCACAGCTACTCTTGCATCCATGTCTGCTCATTTGTTTTTACTTTTAAGTCTAACATGTAAACATTAAAAACTCCCTACACTCTTTATGCATTCTCAAGTGAAATCTACCAGTCCATCAACTCCTACAGCAGAGGATCATCATCATTTAATTAACCCGAACAGATTCACAACTTTGTCATATCTCTTCTTATCCTTCCAGGAGGGTTGAGTCAGCGTTTGCCCAGTGCCAGCGCCCTGGGAAAAATCTTCACCGCCATGCCACTGGGTGATCCCCTCTACCAGATGTTGGAGCTCAAACTGGCCATGTATGTGGATTTCCCTTCCCAGATGAAGCCTGGCGTACTGGTGACCTGTGCAGATGACATAGAGCTCTACAGTATTGCAGAGGATGAGAGTGTTAGGTTTGACAAACCTGGCTTTACAGCTTTAGCCCACCCCTCCCCGCTATCTGTCGGGACTACTCATGGAGTGTTTGTGTTGGATTCACACGAAAAGACCGCTCACTCAGAAATGGAGGACATTTCCTGCCTACACTTTCTACACAAGCCGAGCATCGGTAAGATGCGAGACAGTGGAGCTGTTTGTAAAAGGCAGAGCGGTTGTTTTTCTCTTTCAGATGCTGAGTTTGTCTACACAGACAGCACCTATTACGTTGACTATGCTACTGCAAAGTCTCTTCTTAAGCTGCTGAAAGAGTTGGGACATTTGGACTGTGAGGTGGACGCATACGGGGACTTTCTCCAAGCACTGGGCTCCAAAGCCACGATAGATTACACCAACAATACTGCGAATGTCACCAAAGAGGAGAGTGGTCTGGTGGAAATCCGCCAAAAGATCTTCCATTTTCTAAAAGGGACACCCTTGAATGTCATTCTCCTGAACAACTCCAAGTTTTATCACTTTGGAACCACATCAGAGTACCTCTTTCACCTCACTGAGGATGTGGCGCTGAGGAGCGAGCTGGGCCTCCTGTCACCTGCCTTCAGCATACATATGAATGAGAACTCTGAAGGCTCCTCGGGATGCTGCGTTATGTGCAGCATCCTCGACCCCAGTTGCTGTGTGGGAGCTGGATCAGTCGTGGAGTACTCTAGAGTGGGAGCGGGAGCCTCCGTAGGTAGGGGCTCAATCATCAGCAGCTGCCGGGTAGGTGCGGGCCTCTCGGTGCCCGATGGAGTCTTCATGCATTCACTGTGTGTGAATCACGAGCACCAAACCAGGTTTGTAACTGTCGCCTTTGGGATTAATGACAACTTGAAGCACAGTGTGGAAGCCGCTGCGTACATGGAAGAGCTGAAGCTTTGTGGTTTCAGCCTGGCGGAGTGTCCGCCCCACTGGGGGCTGAAGAATGAAGACCTTAAGTTCTCCGGTGACGCATCAAGCTGTAGTTTGTGGAAGGCTTGTTTATTCCCTGTTTGCTCTGATCCACAAAGCTCCTTCTCGATGTCTCTGGAGATGCTGCAGGCCGTCCTGAGTGGCTCTACATTCCCCTTACCTAAAGACACAAAGCTGATGTCCATGCAAGAGTCCTTAGAGTGTAAGAACCTGGAGGAGATGTTGAAGTTCAGGAAGTTACTATATGAAGACATCACACAAAGAAAATCAAACAAATGAAGTTACTTTTTTAAATTGAGATTTATGTGAGAAGTTTTATATTGTCAGTACAACATAACAGTGATTGTGCTATAAATCCCTTGTGTATTGTATGATCATATGATGATCAAATATTTGTCTTTGCTGTCATGTCATTCATTGTGAGTATGACCTTTCATAAAGTTCATTCTTAAAATTTTTGTAAGCTTGTCTCATATAAAAATATAACTTTCTAGTGTCTTAGAAGCATTTTGCTTAATACCTCATCTGCAAGTCATTGTCTTAGCATTTAAGTGGTGCTTTGCCCAGGACAAGAGGAAAAGCTGTTAGTTTGGCAGCGACAAAAGTGTAAAGGTACATCAGCAGACACAGAGAAAACCAGTTTGGCTCATGGTTGATATTTGGAGCATCTGGCACACTGCTCTTCATAGACATGTCCATTGTTATATGACAGCATGAAGGCAAACGGCATTTTCATCTAACCTTTTTTTTAATTCACAGCAGACATTTAGCAATAACAGTATTACTTACTACGTTGCTGGAACATAGTCATTGTTAATGATACTAGCTCCTCCTTTGCTTTTCCTGCTATGACAAGTCACCAGGTCTGCTGTGAAAAATACATGACAGAGAACGTATGCATGGACAAAAATGTCAAGTAGATCCATCAAATCAACCAGCCCCTCCTATGTCACATACTGATTGTAGTATCAGGCACAGCAGATCACTTGCTTCATTTCAATACAATAGAAGAACACACAGTCACACTGATAGACGCCTGCTTGCAGAGATCAGTTGTTGTAGTTGTTAGGCATTCCACTCAAAGGTGTTTATTTTTAGCCCACAGCCATGATCCCCCTTTATCTGGACCTGTGCAATTGTGGCAGAGTGAGAGATTGTATTACTGCTTCACTCTAGTAAACCAAACTATACAGCGCATATTACAAGAGAAGGACCTTATCAATGGGAAACTACAAATCAAGACCATCTCAGACATGTACAGGTATGTACGTGAGAAAATTTTATTGTCAGATGTATCCACAGGCATAAGAACGAGGTTTGAATTGAAGAAGTAAGTCCTGCAGGGGTGGGTTTTACTGTTAGCTGCTATCACTCTCTATCACAAACACTGACGAGCCTTTTCTAAACTGTGAGTGAGTGATACAGTTGTTTGAACTTATTTAACACACATTTATATAGGAGGTAAAATATGTGTATTTGTTTTTCTTTTTAATTGTTATGTTTAACCCTGATGACGGGGCTGTGAAGATGAGTGGAAGAAGAAGGTGGGTGAGTCGTACTCTGTGATTGTCGAGAAGCTGGAAGACGACCTCCAGCTCAAAGACAGTGAGCTCGTGGATCTCAAACTTGCTTTCAGGTGACAAAAAACTTCTGTTTGAAAACAAAAAAGGGAATTTCAGTCTGTGTGAGTCATAGTATAACCCACATGTGCACTTTATGCCTACATTCTCCTCGGCCTGCTTACTTTTCTGTCAGTCGGGTTTCACTTGTCACCAGCAGGTGATGTTGATTTTTCTGTGCCTCAGCTCTGATGAAGCTTTTCAGAAGGTGAACTTGAGCTACCGAACAGAGAAGGGGCTGTCGCTGCTGCATCTCTGCTGCGCATGTGGAGGTATGCATGACTACTACAGTCTATTAATAACTCCTCAACAAAATGTGATGGTGGAAGAAAGGATTACTACAGACTGACTGACATTATTGTCTCAAGATGACCTTTCTGGTGTTGGTCAAATAGAAGTAAACAGAGGATTTGAAATAAAGTGTGCAAAAAGATTTGATTGGCAAGAAAGTAAAAAATACATTTGAAAGAAATGGTTCTAACTATTTGGACAGTTTGCCTGCCTCTTAATGGTTAAACATAATGTGTATCACGTATTTGTGACCAGGTAACAAGGCCCATATTCGCTCCTTGATGCTCAAAGGCCTGCGTCCTTCCAGACTGTCCAGGAATGGATTCACTGCACTCCACCTGGCTGCTTACAAGGTGAAGAGAATTAAAGAGCAATAAAAATTGTTTCGAAATGTGTTTCAAGGAGCAATCTAGGTCTTTGTCTTGCTTGTGTTGGTATGTGGTGAAGAGCTGTCTCACGTTTTACCACATGGTGGAGTGCAAAGACACACAAAGCCAGGAGGCTTAGCTGCTTCTTGCTTTATTGTGATGTTAATGCAGGCACGTGGTGAAGGCAGAACAATCATGGCTAACCTTTATGCTGTGATGGTTGAGACGATAAAGTGAGTGTTGGACAGTAATGCAGCAGTTATGGTTTCACCTCAACGCCTTTGGATGTATTCCTTTTTTTTTACTGCACCACAGGACAATGCTGAGCTGCTGACTGCACTTCTCCATGGAGGGTCAGACGTGCAGCAGGTGGGCTACGGTGCCCTCACTGCCCTGCATGTGGCTACCTTGGCTGGGCACCATGAGGTGAGAGCTGGGCCTTATTTGTCTGTATCGTTAGCTGTGACATTTTTCATTGCATTTCAAATATTCATAATTTGCCATTTTGCCCCAACAGGCAGCAGATATACTCCTGCAGCATGGAGCCTTTGTGAATGTTCAGGATGCTGTGTTTTTCACCCCACTGCACATTGCTTCTTACAACGGCCACGAGCAGGTAAATTGCTCATATCAGTTAAAGAAATAAAACTGAAAAAATTCAGGAAACAGACACATTTATCTAAATTTTCTTGGGTATCTCTGCCTTTCAGGTGGCAAAGCTGCTGCTAAAGTTTGGGGCAGATGTGAATGCGAGTGGTGAGGTAGGAGACCGGCCACTGCACCTGGCTGCAGCCAAGGGTTTCCTCTGTATCGTCAAACTGCTGATGGGGGAAGGGAGCAAAGCTAACGGTGAAACTCCATAGTGCTTCCCTACTTATTAAAAATTCACTTGAGTCAGTGTTAATTAAACGCAATAGCATAGGTTAATACTGTAAAACTTCAGTCAAAAGCCTAGTCCCTATTAGACGCCTGTCCCGTTTACTGGCCTGGTGTAGCGACACGTTTTGACAAATGAACGCAAGTCTCAATTAGAAGTCTGGTCTTATAAGTCTGTATAAAACCTCTGAAAGCCCACTGGGTCACCCTTTTGAGCTAGTTCTAAGCTGCCTAGAAAAATGTTTAAACTTTGGTCAATATGGACATGCTAAATATAGTTAGATCAGTTTGTGTGTTAAGTTCATTTAACAAAAACGGTGAGCACCAAAGTATAATTCATTCAGATTTAGCGCCATTGTCAGTCGGTCTCTCTCTCTGTCTCTATCTCTGTGCATGAGGTTGGCCTGGATTAAATGAATGATTATGTTTTTGCATGTGTGTATTATTTCTTCTTTTTCGTCTTCGTGTTCGTCTGATAGCTTGATAGAAGCCTATTTCCCATCTTTGCTGAGCAAGCGTTTGTGCCAACAGGGCCTGTCTCATATAGACGCCTATCCCAGATATAGGCAGGGTGAGTTCAGAGATTGAAGCAAATAAAAGCCTGGGCTATTAATTGAAGTTTTACAGTATATACTTACTTATGTGTGTAAAATAGCCTTTAAGCTCCAATACATCCACTGGCTAAACCTACTGATTCATTCTTAAAAAGTCACAGAGAAGATAATTCGATTCTGTAAGTGCAGATGATGATGTTGATGTTGAAGATGTTTTCTTTCTCGCTCAGTAAATGCCCAGGACAATGAAGATCATGTTCCTCTCCACTTCTGCTCCCGTTTTGGTCACCATGAGATCGTGCGCTTCCTCCTGCAGGGCAACTTTGACGTACAGCCTCACTCTGTCAACATCTACGGCGACACACCTTTACACTTGTAAATGGTTTACAGTGTCAGTAGCCTTCTATATGTTTATATTTTTTGATACAGTTGACATCAAGTGCTGGATTGAACGTTGTGTTTCATCAGGGCCTGCTATAATGGGAAATTTGAGGCAGCAAAAGAGATTATACAGCTTTCTGGCAATGAAAGTCTGTCGAAGGAGAACATATTCAGCGAGACAGCACTTCACAGGTATTGTCTCACACGCTGTATTTATTTATCTCCTGCAAAACAGAAACACATACACATACTTCACACACTGAATTGACACGTTGTTTAATTTATGAGCATCAACTTTAACCTGTGATTCATGTTGCTCTGAGGTGATAATGAGTACCTATATCTTGTGTCACAGTGCATGCACCTATGGCAAAGACTTGGAGATGGTGAAGTTCTTGTTGAGCCAGAATGCTATGAGCATCAACCATCAGGGCAGAGATGGACACACAGGTGACATCCTTCAAAACTCTTCTATTCACATGTGCAGTTAAATTAAGCGCGGTTTTCACTATAACTGCATGTATGCCATGAGTGATAAATGTCTACCGAGGACTACTCTGTTTAGCCCTACACAGTGCCTGTTACCACGGCCACATCCGCCTGGTACAGTTCTTGCTGGACAACGGGGCAGACATGAACCTGGTTGCCTGCGACCCCAGCAGGTCCAGTGGGGAGAAGGACGAGCAGACCTGCCTGATGTGGGCTTATGAAAAAGGTCTGTTTCTGGGATGATCTGCTTGGCTGTCAGAAAATATCAAATGAAAACTAGTATCGCTGTTCTTGTGTTTTTCTACCTCAGGTCACGATGCTATTGTCACCTTGCTGAAACACTACAAACGTCCAGATGACTCCCCCTGCAATGAGTACTCCCAGCCAGGAGGAGGTGAACCACCCCCCCTCTGGAAATGATTATCTGGATTGTAATCAGACAAGTCCTCCCATTAATCTGTCTGAACGTCTCTCTTCCAGACGGGTCCTACGTTTCCGTCCCTTCTCCTCTGGGAAAGATCAAAAGCATGACTAAAGGTAGTGAGGTGGAGTGAGGCACAGCAGATTTTCCCACACTGCTGTCAGCTGACATGACAGCAAACATTGTCAGTGAAACTGGGGGCGGTGTGAAACACAGATCTGTCTCTGTCATATTCATACTTAATATTTATACTTTATTGATGGCTGTTCGATCTATTTGCAGAAAGGGGCTAATAATCAGTCAAAAGGAAATATATATATAAGATTTTCACCATAGCTGTAGTTTAATTGTGTTTTAATGACTTACACTGAATGCCCTCATGGCTCTGTAATAAAACACTTTTTTTCCTCATGCAATCTTGGCAGAAAAAAAAAACAGTTACTCCTTCAGATGAAAAATTTGCCAAAAACTTGACAAATGAACTGCATTATGGGGCAACATTTAACTGCTGTAAACTTATTTTTCCTTGGCACGCTTCCGGATCCGTATTTCAACTCCAGTTTTATACATTATACCCTGGCCATATACCCTCTCCATATTATCTGACCTGAGTATTAGCTTTTAGAGCGATACACCAATTTGAAAATAAAGTGATTCTCAAATTATTCTTAATGATGCATTAAACTCATGTAAAGATCTTCATCAATGAGATAGAATTTTCTAGAAATGGTTTATTTATTTATTTATTTAACCATTATTTAACCAGGAAACAGCCCGTTGAGACAATCTCTTTATCAATGGAGACCTCGCTAAGAAAGGCAGTCAAACAGCATTTAAAAGTAACACTGACACACATATGACAATACAGTCCATTAAATCTTCTTCCAAGACACCAAGCCTGTGTTGCCCTCTGTTTTCAGAGAAAGCAGAAGTTCTCCTGCTCAGGGCCAGCCTCCCATCTCACTTCCATCTTCAGCTGTCTGAGCTGGAGTTTAATGAAATTATCGGATCAGGTAACACTATGCTCTACCTTTTCTGTTTTCTCTTCAGCTCGTGTGCTAATCAGATAATACTACTGAGCTTCAAATCTGTATCTCATTCAGGCTCCTTTGGAAGAGTCTACAGAGGCAAATGCAGAAACAAAATTGTTGCCATAAAACGGTACTTGTCTATTAAACATGACATTTTGCATCTCACCTGTGGTGAGGGGAAAACTGATGTGTTCTTCAATGTCCACTGTCGTTTGTAGCTATCGAGCCAACACGTACTGCTCGAAGTCAGACGTGGACATGTTCTGCAGAGAGGTCTCCATCCTCTGTCGTCTCAACCACCCCTGTATCATCCAGTTTGTGGGGGCGTGTCTGGACGACCCCAGCCAGTTTGCCATTGTAACTCAATATGTCTCTGGAGGCTCACTGTTCTCTCTCCTGCACGAGCAGAAGAGGTGAGGAAGTGTGCGTTACACACTGGAGCGTATAGTATATTATACTGGCTGTACTAACACTCATGTAGTGCCCACTGACACACATAGCATCTACTGAACTTCCCAGTGATGTCTCCATGGAGTTGTCACCTCTAACAATTTTACACAAATACAGAAAGAGCAGAAGTATTTAAGTCTTTGCGTGGTTAAAGTAGTGGCAGGTTAACATCAGATTTAAACTAACTGACCAGAATAATCGCAGCCATGCAATCCAACACAACAGACTTGTAGTGATTTACTGTAGTGCTGAAGTTATCAGTCGATTGATCTAGTTGTCGATTGAAGAAAAATTAAATCAATAAAAACAGGGCCCTTGTGCTGCATTGCATTCCATCTTAAATGTGTTTCTGTTAAACTACTAATAAATTATGCAAAGGACGCTTAAAAATGAAAGTAGAGGTTCTGGTTAACATCAGTTCCTGTGATGTTATGTTTGATTCCTCACACACTTTGACGTTGACTAAATCCTGATGTTTAGATCTAAAAAGAGCTCAAACTACCTTAAAGAGTTATTCAGTCTCTGACAAGGGCCCGTTTGCACAGCACAGCCGACTGTTTCAGGTCTCATTATCCTCCTTGGAAGCGTCCCCTCACCGATCTCTCCCGCTTAGCCGGGATCATCATTGATCCAGATGAAGTGTTCCGCTAACTGTGTGGCCAGGTGCCGTCTTTATAGACTGTCCTATTGATCTGTGTAAAGTGCTGTGTGTGATTGGCAGGGACCATTGATCTGGCACTAAGTGGCTACTGCTTTAATGATGTGTCAATGGACAGGCTTATCGACCTGCAGTCCAAGCTCATCATTGCCATTGATGTGGCAAAGGGCATGGAATACCTGCACAACCTCACCCAGCCTATCATCCACAGGGACCTCAACAGGTGGGCGCTGCAGTTGAAGCATATATGTGGTGGGATTGGTCTGAAACAACTGTTGTCATGACTAATAATATATGCGTTTCCTCCAGCCACAATATTCTGCTGTATGAGGATGGACATGCAGTGGTGGCTGATTTTGGAGGTGAGTGGCATTTTGAAGTGTTTTATTTGTTGGGCAGGAAAATTTAACAAATACTGTGCAGTTCAATCCAAACAGCATCAGCTGGTTAAACATTTATAGAGTTAGAGAGAGAGAGAGAGTTTTAAATGTAGTTATATGTAATATATTCGCTATAACCCATCCCTACACTCAAGGGGAGTATGTGTTCTGGGGGAAGTGTTTGTGTTGGTTTCACTTCAGTTTCTTGTAATACTAGCAATGGAAGATTTTATTCACTGGCTCAGCTAAGTGTTAGTGAGTCTAGATGAAAAGTACAGCTAAACAACGGCTGGTGGATGTTCTTTGTTTGACCATTGAATATCCATGCTTTCCTCTGCAGAATCTAGATTTCTACAATCTATGGATGAGGATAACATGACCAAGCAGCCGGGGGTCAGTGCTGTTTCCTATTTTCGATTTGGTTGATGACACACACAAGTCCTTTCGGAAGGAGATTTTCTTCCTCTCTGGCCAAATTCTCTCACACCATCTGCGGCATCCACAGAAGAATAAGGCATTTTGTATTCAAGTGTATGCTGTTATTTTGCCGAGGTTCAAGCTTCTCCTGGCACCTACCATCAATTACCCAGCAGCTAAAAAAAACTGCCTTCATGCAGATTTTTTCTCAGTGTGCTGACTCATCCACTAACCAGAGTGCTTGGCCTGCAGTTTGGTGTTAAGTATGTTACATCTCTTGAGAAGTGCCTGTTGTGCGGAGCTACTTGCCCTTGCTGGGACGCACTGTTTATGTCAGAAATTCAGCCTCAGTTAGTTGTTTTTTTTTGTGTGTGTATGATTTTTTATTACCACAATTTTATGATTTTTGTATGTGCCTATACGTGTGTGCTTTATGTGCTTGTATGTGCAGAACCTGCGTTGGATGGCTCCTGAGGTGTTCACCCAGTGTACTCGCTACTCAGTGAAGGCAGACATGTTCAGCTACGCCCTCTGTCTGTGGGAGCTGCTTACTGGAGAAATTCCCTTTGCTCACTTGAAACCTGGTATTTTTCATCAGCCATAGGCTTAAATGGTGATATTAAGTGTGTGTACTACAGTTCACCCGAGGGGGGTCCTCTCTAGAGGCCTCTGACACAATACACCCTTTTCCCTGAGCACATTTAGACATGACACAGTAGAAAAAAGTGAATAAAATGAATGATGGCTGAATTTCATTTAGCTGCTTCAGTTGTACGGTCCTGGTAATATGCGTACTGGCTCACTGTCACACTGCCATTACTTACTGGGATACTTGAATAAAACAGAGCCATTGTTAATGTAATTAGAAACACCTGTGCTTTTCTTTCTGTGAGAAGTAAAAATATCTGCTACTGCATAAAATTTCTAATTTTCTAATTTTCATTTTTGCTCGTTTTGACATTTATATCATGACTCAGTTGTGAAGGAAAAACTGGATCATTCTTTAACAACACTGAGAGTCTACAGCCATGCTAGCAGCTCAGTGAAGCTGCGTTGTACCTTCAGCTAGATGCTAGCATCAACAAGCTAACATGCAAAATGACAATGTTAACATGCAAAGGTTTAGCATGAACATTATTTACCATGTTTAATGTCTTAGTTAGTTTCAGAATGCTAACATTTGCTAAGTAGCATTTAACACAAAGTAGCCTACAGCTGAGGCTGATAGTAATGTCATAAGGTTTTGGACAAACCAATGTTACTACAATTAATCCAATAAAGGATATGAATGTGTGGACCAAATGTAATGGCAATTTACCCAGTAACTGTTGAGTAATTTCACTGAACAGCACAAATTTCAGCCTCATGGTGGCACTTAGGATGACAAGTCATAGAGTTCGTCATTAGGATACAGATTCTGTTGACCATGGACATCTGTACAAAGTCTCATGAGATATTTCAGTCTGGACCAAAGTGGCAAACTGACTGAATAACATATCTGTCTATAGAGTGTGGCTGCAAATATTTTGCTCACTGTTTATACATTTTACAGTGACATAACAAGAAAAATAGAATAGTACACAAGCACAGAACAAAAAGGCTGTCAGACGGCATTAGATCATTTTTAACCAGATGTTCTTCTGTCCTCAGCTGCTGCAGCAGCAGACATGGCCTACCATCACATCCGGCCTCCTATTGGCTACTCCATCCCCAAACCCATCTCTGCACTTCTGATGAGAGGCTGGTACGCCTGCCCAGAGGTAAATGACCCAATTTCACCTTTTCTTGAATTTCATTTTAGTTCTGATTATCACAAATAGTCGCCCAAATAATAACTTGTTCTCAATTCATTTGTACATTTTATAAAATTTTACACAATGTAGATTATATCCACTAGGTGCTGTGCAGTCCAGTGTATACTCAGCCAGGGATGGTTTTTTTCATTGCTTTGTTTTATAGATTTTTTTTATGCAAGGTTTTGGTACATGACATCATCACTGGCAATTCGACCAGCAAGACATTCACTTGTTGCCAGAGTGAGACAATGTCAGTGGTTAGGGAGAATTCAAAAATGACAGCTCCCAGGCAGGAGCTTTAGTTTTATTTCTACCATCTATCTTATTGAGCATATACTCATATGATGCTGTTTTTGTCATTCTTCTTCTTCTTCTTCTTCTTCTTCTAAAATCTAGGCTATTCAGGGTTTTCCAATGTCTAAGGATTGTCCAGCTGTTAAGATCCCTACCATGGCAACTGATAAGTCCCCATTTGAAATTTGGGTTAGTGTTTTGTCACCTAATAGACATAGCTGTGGATATAATGGTAATGTCATCCCTACCCAGTTACCCAAATATTATATGACTTTTATCCACAACGTTTTGACCATTTTGTATTCTCATATGAAATGTAAAACTGAACCAAAATGTTTTTGGCATTTAAAGTACAAATTGCTATTGATTAAATATTGTGTCCATTAGAGGGGTAGAGAATTTTGAGGGTTTTTAATTAATGTCCATGTATAATAATAATGTTTGCTCCTTCCCAACTCTTTCTACCCCCTTAATATTTGCATTAGCTCTAATAGCAATAGCCAGTGTTTCAAACACGATCTTGAACAATAAGGGTGATAAAGAATAACCCTGCTCCCTAACTAGAGAAAGATTAAATGAGCCAGATTAGGATAATGCTCAGCAAACCTTTTCCAAGCATAAATCCAGGATCTTGGTTAATAGTTTACAATCTAGACTGTTGTGTCCCTATATTAACAATATTAATGCTTCATTAAAGGTTTGGGGAAGTCCTCACGGTACACCTCTTGCAGTATTGGAGTTAAAGTATCGCTATGTTGTTTATAATATTCAGCCAGGAACCCGTCAAGTGATTTCCCTGTCTTCATAGCTGATATAGCTGTTCTGACTTTGTTCTCGATTACTGGACCATTTAATGACTCCGCTTGTTCAGAAGAGAGGTTGGGCATGTTGGAGATAAATTCATCATTTTAGTTCTTGACTTTCGATCTGCGTTTCCAGTTCCTTTATCTTTGTGTACTCTCTTTTTTCTTGCGCTATAATCTGTCACCTTATATAGGCTTTGGAGGTATCTGTACTCCAGGTATTAATTTTAAAATAAAATTTCTGGTCCTCCTTCAGCAATAACTTAAAGGCCTCATCTTGGTCTCCATCTGCCCTTTGTATTCCAGTCTGTGTCAATGCAAAGCTCTATTGCAGTGTGATCTGTCCATTGGATTTAACTTACAAGTAACAACACCGTTTATAATGGTTTTGGAAATCAAGATAAGTTGGTTGAAATCCCCTGCTAGTATTATCTTCCCTTTTAATTCTCCTAGAATCACATTCACTTCATGGAAAAATGTAGTTGCATAAATATTGATTATCATCTTAGTCCCATTGAGGAGTGCTTTTATCTTTGACCTCCTGAAGGAGGACACTAAACTTACAGTAATATTTTCTTATTTATCAGTACAATTACACCATTTTGTTCACTTTAAAAACATAAATAAATAAAACAATGGAAAATAAGATCCACCTAGCATTGTTTAAGTTCAACTGCTTAATCATCTGGGTTTCCTGAATAAAAGCTATGCCTGGTTGTGTTTCAGATATGACAGCAACTTCCCTCATTTAATATGGTTTCCACATTCATTGATGTTCCAATTCATACATTTAATGTAATTCTTAGCCACGTTCTATTTGCAGGGTAACATGCATACCTGTGCAAAGTTTTAGGGTAATCTTGGCTGCATAATAGCCTCGTATATGTGGCTGTAGTGTCTCCCCCACACACACATACCTGCTCAACAGTGTCCACTATTAAGATGCTCTATTAGTACCTCCTACATCACTGTTAGCCTCGATCAATGTGTCTGCCTCCGCTGCACTTGTGAAACTTGAGTTGTCGGGCAAGCCAGTGTATATTTTATTTCACGTTGAGCTGCTACGATGCTCTCTTTGCAGGTGTGAATGTTCACCTCTTATGGCCAAGTTCCTTGGACATGTTGGGTTATCATGATAATCTGAAGCCTTTTCCTTTTCTCCCCAATAAAATCCTTCCATGTCATTAGCAATTTAGACAACAATGGCTCAGAAAGGCAACTGATGCCGAGTCAGCTGCCCCTGCAAATGTGTGCAGCAGTAATGAATTGGGCCCTTGATGATCCATTACTGCATGGCTCATCACATTCAGGAGCACGCATTACCTGTATTATCCCTCTCAGCACTGTGATGTTTAGCCAGGCCTCATCAAGACACATTATAACACGGCCGAGCATGTCGGCACAATCCTCCCTCTGCGGTGGGCTACATCTCCTTCCTGTTGGTTGCCAACCAGTTGTGATCACCTTGTCCCAGGGCAGCTTCGTTGAGACACTATAATAGGCTCATAAAGTTTCATGTTGCACGCCTCTCTCATGGTGCCTCACCAGTACACCAGCTACCACGGACTTTAAAAGTGGGACACGCCGCACTGTGTTTACAGGATTTGTACAAAGGTATTTGTTAAAGCCTGAGAGAATTCATGCTGCAGGGTAAGCAGATTTCAGACCACTGTTCTCAGATGAACACTTCTGCTTCTGTGACACCAATGTAATTTGAAATTGCTAAATGTTGTTCTTAATAGGCTTATGAAAATCCCCCAGTACAAGATCATATAAACTTGAAAGACCAAAGAAACTACACAAACACAATCATTTATGAAAAGCATTTGCCAAGATCAAAATGAGATGCTGGCAAAGGCTTGTCATGTTGTTATGTTTTCATCTTTACTGTGCTGTCTTCATTTTCCTGTCTCTATAGTGAAAGTAGCACGTGGACAGACCTTGGCCTGTCTGAGGGATGTGATGTATAATTGAACAGCTCCGGGGTGGCAGTGTTTGTTCTTTTACAGTGAGGCATGAGATCTAAAGGCTGCTTTTGAAGCAGGGTTCACCCTTGCTTCATGTGTGGGTGGACTAAAATGAGCACAACATACAGGGCTGTGTTTGAGAGAACACACGTGTCTGTCTGTTGTGGCCACCTGATGCATTTGATTGTACTGTGTTGCTTTTTCCAATTCAGGACAGGCCTGAATTCTCTGAAGTGGTTTCCAACCTGGAGGAATGTTTGTGCAACGTTGAGGTATATAGCATGCCTCATATTCTCAAGTGTCATCCCATTTAAGGCTGCAGCGCATGACACTTATGTTGTGATAAATCAATTCTCACAATTGTGACTGTATTTCTGCTGTTCTGTGTGTGGGGCAGCTGATGTCTCCAGCCTCCAGTAACAGCAGCGGCTCCCTGTCGCCCTCCTCATCCTCTGACTGTCTGCTGGGGCGAGGAGGACCCGGCCGGAGCCACGTGGCCGCCCTGCGCTCCCGCTTTGAACTCGAGTATGCTCTCAACACTCGCGCCTACGCCTTCTGGACTCAAAGGTAAGAGAACTCAAGCACCTCCACAGACGGGTGAAGGGCGTGAGAATCATTTGCTGTACAATTGCCACATTCACACCCTCCCAATAACCCAACTATTAGTTGAAGCAGAGTCTGAGTTAGTCTTTAATCAGCTTAAGGTGTTTGCATGATGCTTTGGTAACCCTGCTGTTGGGTCTAATTTAGTGACTTAGCAGTAGAACAAAATTACTTTATGTTTCTTGATTGGTATATAATTAAACAACAGTTGTGGCCTCTCAATTTGGCTTTTCAGAGCAGTTTTGTAAATGCAGAAACAGAGTAATAAGACTTAACTTCCCTAAATATTGTCAAAATCCATATAAAACAACCAATATATTGCACGTGTCACTGTATACAATATACAGTGTACTCGAGAATTGAGCCTCTTATTGGATGAATCAGTAGTTATGCGGCATTCAGACCAAAAGCGAATTTAATCCACGCAACGCTCTCCTCGCGGGGGTTTTATCGCTGGACAACTGCTGAGTGTTCATACACAACGCGAATAAACACAACTCGCCATTACTACAGCTGTATGAACCCAAAGTAAACATTTTGCTGTGATTAAATTGCAATAAACGGATCAAACTGATGCCGAAATAACTACAATATGATGCAGATTTGTTAAACATGTGAACTTATGCTTTGACAGGTCTGTCAGCAAGACAGCAGGGCAACAATTTCTAAAATTTGGGTCGGCTGTGGCTCAGGAGGTAGAGCGGGTTGGCCGTTAATCGGAAGGTCGGCGGTTCGATACCTGGCTCCCCCTGGTTGCGTGTCGAAGTGTCCTTGGGCAAGATACTGAACCCCGATTTGCCCCTGGCGGCTATTCCACCAGTGTATGAGTGAGTGTGAATGTTAGTTTCCGTTTGAGCACTTAGGCTCAGTGTGTGAATGGTGAATGCAGATGTAGTGTAAAAGCGCTTTGAGTGGTCGAAAAAGACTAGAAAGGCGCAATACAAGTACGGAGTGTTTGTTTTCTGAATGGAGTTTGAATTGATCAGGGCTATGCTATGCTAACTTGGTCACAGTAAAGTACAGCGATAGCTGGAATAAAGTTACAGACACATGTTTTCTGAACTCACCAGGTAGTTCAACTTCCTCGCTTCCCAAAAATTAAAGTAAAAAGCCAATTTAATAAAAGTTTACTCCAAGCTCCTCCCACGAGTAAACAGCGCAGTTGTCAGAGAATAATCTTGACCGACTGCGGGTGTTTATTTGTCCAAAAGCTGGAGCGCTGCTCCCTACCGCGGCTCCATGTCTTTGCATTGACTTTGTATGTAAACGCACCGCCCCCAACGCTCACTTCGCTTTTGGTCTGAATGCCCTTTAGGGTGCTAAAATCTGCCTCCACAAACTCCCAAACTGTTAAAACTTGACGTTGTAGATCCATCATTCTGCCGCGATTCAGCGGCTTCCTTTCTTTCCTTATATTTACTCCAAAACAAATTTTGGTGTATAGTTTTGGAGAAATTTGACAATGCTCCCAGAAGAGATGTCATGTTCATCTTTTTTAACACAAGAAGGGGAGACCTTAACAGTTGTGCCACCTACTTCAAAAGATGTCTTCCTCAAATGAATGTAGCCAAAGCCCTGATGCAGAATTTAAAAGCAGCATCTAAAACGATGTACTTGATATTCGCTCAATCAAGCAATCAGCTTAATATGGAAATGCCGACACCTAATGACCCACATAACTTCTTTAATGTGAAATAGTCTGTGACAGTCTAATGGCTGGGTGGAGTGATCCATAGTCAATCCCTTTAAATCACTAATGGACAACTTTCCACCTGAGATCACCTGGCCACTGATGGAGCATATTGCTGAAGAAAAAGAATGAAAAACATGCACTTGCAATCACAACAACTGCTGCATCTTGTGATGACATACAAGTGGGCACATAAAGATGATTTGATGTAACTGAAGGATGTTCACACGACACAGTGACTCAGTTAATACTGAAATAAAATGGTATGTCAATGGTGTGTCATTATCAGGCTATACTTTTAAGAATTTCGAGTCATTATATGTGCAGCCAAGTTAATGGCCCAGTGACATTTACAATGACTATAAAAATGACTAGAGTGAAACTGCATCAAAGAGATAATTTAGTGTTTAAATAAACACAACAGTTGGACTTCAGCCATACTGAGATCTTTTGTCAGAGCTTTGATTGGTTGAAAATAAACCTGAGATCAAACTGAATATATAGATGTTGTTTTTATAGTGATTGTTGTAGAGGGAACACCGGTTACCAGCTGGATAGGCCTTAAAAATTACCGCAAAAAGTAGTTAAAAAGCTTTCAGAAATCTGAAGCTGTTTATCACCAGGGGAGGTTCAATTAAATGTTTTCAGCTTAATACTCTGCTAACTAAACATCATGTCTGGGCTTGCTCTGATTTGCAGAAACAACTCCCTCTCAACAATTGTTATGCCAACATGTAGATCAGTTAAGATACTTATGTCTACACTGAGGAGTGTTGTTGCTCAGATACTGAACAGGAAACAAAGGAAAGCAAATGCAATAAAACATGCATGGCATTCTGACCAATAAAACATGCATGGCATTCTGACCGAGGAGTAAGGCCCCCATTAGACGCCGGGCTTTAAGCCTCTGTACTGTGTGTCTCTGTGTGTGTGTGTGTTTGTCAGTGCCCAGTAACAGTCACCATGAAGCCATTAACAGAAGGTTGTTTTTTTTGTGGCGTGGCAGTGACTTGTCTGTAGCTCCCTGGTGCTCTATCAAAGTTAGAAGAGAGATTCCCTATAAATAAATGCTGCTGATCATATTACATTTATTCATTTAACTGATGCTTTTATCCAAAGTGACTTACAATTGCTATACAGGTCACACGCCTCTGGAGCAATTAGGTCAGTGTCTTGCTCAGGGACACAATGGTGGATGGGTCACAGTGGGGGATTGAACCCCAGTCTCTCACACCAAAGGCATGTGTCTTATCCATTGTGCCACCACCCCTGATCATTTAATATTGTTTAAAAATTTCTTTCATTTTGTAAAGCAGTGTGCGGATCGTGTCTTTGTTTATCCCATCAAACATGTCATCAATTTTATATACTGTGTAAGAGCGGCCTGGTTGGACATTACATATTGAATTTCTTCTGCTTCTATCTGGCTCCATCTTATCTGTCCTTCTCCATGTAAACGAAGCAGTATAGATTTCTAGACTAGTGTTGTTTTGCAGTGGATTAATGAGTACTGTTGCTTTCATTTATTTTATTTTTCAGTGAGCGCCGTCGTGCATCCGGAGGCCTTTCACTGGAGGAACTCAGAAGGAACATGCAGTTTTCCCCCATTGACCGAAATGGTTTGTTAATTGGTTATTTCAGTTTTTTTGATCTAATTGTTTGTGTATAATAAACCTTTTTCCAAAAAAGTTTTGGTCTTAGGTATTAAAAGGCTAGCGCTATTCTATATTTTCCTAATTGTCAAATCCCACACAAAAGACAAAAACCAACTTCTTTTTCAACTTCCCTACCCTGTCTGTGGCATACTCCCCAAATATACAGTCACTAATATACATGTTTATTTAAAAAAAGACTGAAAAGACTGATTTCCTACAACAATAATATCAGCCTTATTCACCAGCCTTTTGTTTTAATTGTTGATAGTGTCAACATTATTATCAACATTATTATTCACAAATAAGTGTCTCTGTTTCAGGGTACGTGTCTGATCCCATGAGCACCATGAGATTCTGCTCTTCCTTCAGCAGCAGTGGCAGCTTCGAGGACAGTAACTGAACCTGCTTTGAGCTCCTAGTCCGCTTTATTATTGCCTTATTAATCCAGACATTCATGCCTGGTTTTTGACAATTCATTTGAAGTAAAACTGTATAAATAGATGGTAGAAGTAGATGTTGCTAACTAACTTGCTACCTAAATTGTATTTAGTTGTACCATACTGTATATGGGTTGAGTTGTTTACAGTACTCTTAGTTCCTAATATCTACAGTCTTGTGTTAAATTTGATTTACTGGTTACAAATGTATGTAATTAATTTTTAAATATTTTGTTGAGGCTTTCAGATCTTGTAAATACTGTATGTATGACAAGCACCATTTGTTTTTGTATACACATGGTTTGCACGAATCTGAAATACAAGCTTTGAGAATCTCAGTCAAAGCTCGCGTTAATTCTGACATCAAATGTACACCCGCTCTTCATTCAAGTGAGGGGGGTAAGAAGCAGAACGTCACTATCTATGTCACTGTTTTTTTTTCTGAGTGGCCAAATCACACCAGGGTTCAGTCATTGACAGATCTCAAATGAAAAGATGAAGCCTCACAAACCCACACTTGCCATAAAAATCGGGTGAATAGGCAATCCAAATAAATATACAGTAAGTCTCTAAGTATGTTTTTGAATAAGAGGTAGTGTTAGCAGCAGTAATGACACAAATCAGTGCGTAGGTTTGACATTTCAAAATGTTAACAGTTTTAATTACCTAATTAGCAGCCTAATGATAAATGAATCATTGGTTAACATTCCTGTAGTGAAGTGCTTGTGCCAGGTCTGTGGAAATGTAAAGTGTACCAAATAAGATGTGGGAGTCCAACAACTATGAATTATTCACTCACTTGTGAGTGTGAGTGGAAGAGTATCTGTTTACAGGTAATAGGTGATAGCAGCTGTGCTTGATACCTCACGCAAACTTTGCCTCTTTGTTACCAACAATAGGAAGAGATGGGCTATTGTAAACATTTCCTGCAGCCGTCAAAACTCCTTATGCAGCTTCTTCTTCTTGGTGACTGAGGGATGAAGACTATATAACAAGTCATTGTAATGTAAACATAGAAGCCATAGGACACTTGACGGACTCTGTCAAAACTGAAATCAAATTACGTTTCCTGATCTAGTCATCTGATTGTCTAATCGCTTTATAAATACTCACTTTTACAATTGAACTGCTTTTGTATGTTATCTTGTAAAGTAAGTAAAGCTTCAGTGCACCTTAGTGCCGCTCTGACGTGTGAATCTCTAATGTCCACTCTCTGTCCTCACGGCAGTCAGCAGAGGATATGAACTTTGACCAAACAATGTTTCATCCACTGAGAAAGTGCTCAGCCGATCTTTACTGAGAGTGTGTGCGATGTCTTGGATGAGCTGCACGTCTCTTCTGTCTCCGCTGATGCTCTGTCTGACGCCGTGGGTTGGATCTCTTCGTGACGGGCCTCCTCCTGGCTTCCATCTTCTGACTTGGACGCTGTAAAATCAGCTATTTCTGTAACTTGTCGACTTTGTTCCCATGCTTCTTCTTCTGTGTCTCTCAGTTCATTTGCTTTCGGTTCGGAGAGCTCTTCTGGGCTTGACGAATGCTCACGATGCTTCTCTGTTTTAGATGAAAGAAGATCTATTAACTCTTCAATTGCTGCAGGTTTTTCATTCAAGTCTGGACCATCATCAGTTCTTTTCTCCTCAGTTTGGTTCTCGGAGACGCTCTCAGGCCTGCCACTGGTTACTGAATGAGGAGTACCTGCCATGCTTTCCACCTCAGTTTTGGAAATATCAGTTTGCTCAGCGTTATCCTCCATTAAACCCTCTTGAACTGTGTCTTCTTCCAGAGATCCCCTGCTTCGTTGGTGCTCTACTGACCCCACGTCTTGCCCGTTCACGGACTCTTTGTCATTTTGTTCACTCTCCGTTTTTTGTATGAAGTCTGTCACCGCAGTCCCCTCCTCCACTTGCTGTGTGTCTGTGGCGGCGTCATCCTCACATGGTTCGCCATCTTCAGAGTGGTCTGACTCTCCAGCTTCCTCTTCGGCTTTGTCCCCTGACTCATTTACATCTTTTGGCGCGTGCTCTTGCATGTCCGAAGGCGATTCCTTCAAGTCTTCTAAAGGTTCAACAAACGTCTCAAAGAACTTTGATGTTTGATGCGTGGTAACCCAGTCTGTGACCAGATCTGTGTTGTCTTCTCTTGCTGAGGCCTCTGGAGTTTCTTCACCAACTGGAGCGCTCTCTTCTGTGTTTCAGCCTCGTTTTTTGCGTCAGCTGTGCCGACTGTTCTTTAGGTTTGAGCAGCACACTTGCTCCTTCCTCCGAGGCCTTGCTCGCATCCTCCATGTCTGCTCCGTTATCTCCGTCTGTGGCAGAGAGGTCAGCGGCAGCGGCACTTTCATCAGTGTGTGGGTGTTCGTCAGCCTTACAGTCAGACGGTGAGGTGGACTCATCTAACTCGTGAACTGTGATGTCTAAATCCACAGCTTTGGGTGTTGAAGATTGCGCCTGATCACCTGAGGAAGCAACTATGACCTCGCTGACATTTATCTGAGAGTTATCGTTCTTTTTGGTCCCATCTGAATCC
>NW_024040374.1:21581189-21615194 GCF_014851395.1 Micropterus salmoides | reverse complement strand
ATAATACCACACAGGAAGTAAACAGCCATTCTTAACGTTCTTAACACCTACACCAGCCGACTGGCAGATAGAGATGGTGGGAGGGAGGGGGGAGAGACAGAAACAAATACAGAGAAGAAGATCAGGAGACACTTGTATGAAGTTTGCCTAATTTTTTAAGCTCCCAAAATAGCCACAGTGGGATGATGAATTTAGAGCTGCCTGTGTTGTCAGGAGAGTAAGATGGAGGTATTGTTTGGTTCCTTTCTCCTCCCTCCTTCCCTCCACCTTGCACTTAAACATCTCGATAGATAGACCCACGGGAGCCTGTCTCCTGCATGAACCCTGCTTTAAATTGCACTGTAAAATCTTGAAGTCTGTAAGACGGCAGCGGGGACAGCACGCTGAAGCTTTTGTCTCAGTGCGCACCACTGTGAAGAGTCAAATCAAAACCGAGCCAACGCCATGGGATGCCTGGGGAATGCCACCGCAGGCTCCACACTGGGGTGGAGGCAAGATGCTCACCGGGGCTTTTTGGGTTATATGAGAAAAGCAGCCCGGTGAGTGTGTGCATGTTTCTGTGTGTCAGGAATGTAGCATCCCTCCCTCTCACTCTTTCCCCTTCTACCTCAGCTTCACTCAAAGTGACTCAAACTAAAAAATGGTGTTTTAAGTACTAAGGAGGGATTTTGTGGTGACTGTATTTGTGTGTGTGTGCGCTTGCGTGCTTCAATACACGGTTGTGGTTAGGGGGTGTAAGCCTTGCACAAAATAGATTGACGTGACCTACATATCCATGTGGCTTTTTATTAGCATACACCCATATTTCACATAGACACACTGTCGTACACACACACACACACACACACACACACACACCAACAGATAACAGTGAGACAGCCACGAAGAAGGCTATTTACATTATTTGCATTGTGTCCTTTGTTTGCCTTTAACCGTCTCAACACCAGAGCAGATGGCAAACTGACACACACACACACACACACACACACACACACACACACACACACACTCACACATATGTGCATGGAAGATGGACATCATGAATGAATGTATGCATAACCCATAGGCCAAGAATTTCCATTTGAAGATTGCATGACAAACAGTTTACATGATGATGCTTATATTGCAGTGGAGGGGATCATTCAGGACTGACACCATCAAATGTGATTTCTATATTCCCCAGGGAGTAGAAGAGAAACTGGAGGTTAAGCCAATATACTTATTATTTATAATGTAAAAAGAAGAACTAAAAAAATTGTCCCTAATTTGCTATATTGATACTGTATTCTGGGTTTGAGTCCCTAAACCTAACATCTGGTTAGGTTTAGGGTACAGAAACACTTTGGTTGAGGTTAGGAAATAATTGTGGTTTTGGTAAAGTATTGAAAAAGTTAACAGGTCCTGTCTCTCGCTTCAAGTCAGTGAAGACTTTTTCAATATTTGACCATGAACTTTCCCTACACCATAACCAAGTGTTTTGAGCTGCCTAAACATAACCACAAAATCAATAGACCTGCTTTAGTTGCCACCAGCAAATCAAAACCAAATATTGTGTTCTGTATGAATGTTTCCTCATTATGTTGCATTTAGTCTCAAAACGTATTTACTGTGGTAAATTTGGCCATGAGAATAATGACTGTTGTTTCTTAGAAGGTGAAATAGCATGACGTTGTACTTGTGTTTTCAATTCATCCACTCCATCATAAATAATAGTTTTCTTGCATTTTGTTGCACAACCCTGTGTTGTATAATGATAAATAAATGACAGTCAACATTGCTTACTTTAAATTATGACTGAGATCTTTCCAGACCCTTAACCTTGAGTAGTTCTTCTTTTAAACCTGACCAAAATCGTTCCCTGACATTTACTAAGTAGTTTTTGTGTTTATACATAACCAAACCTCAACCACTATGTTGGTAGCAGGTCAGACAACATCCTCAAGACAAGTCCTTCAAACTGCAGTAGGTTGTTTGTACAGGCTCCCCATAACCACACATATGAGCATTTCCCTTACCAGTCCAGCGACGGGCGACTGTACCTAAACTACGTTATGTAAGTCACGTGACCCAAGACACATGACATTAAACAACTTTAACGTTGTGAAACGGTAGCAGTTTGGTTAGGTTTAGTCAACAAAACTACTTGGTTATGTTTAATAAGACATTGCGGTTTAATAAGTACGTAAAAATTACGTAATAAATTACGTAAGTAATGTACACACACACGAGACAGAAGTCAATTTAATCACATGATGGAAGTCAGTAACAATATATATATATAGTAATCCCACTTATATGGGTTGTAATAACATACTGAACAAATGACCCGTTTGGTTGTTTTTCTGGGGAGGACAGGCTGCTACGGCCATATAAATAATTTTTGTGGTAATTTCTAATACTTTTAGATGGCATGCCTGAAAACTCACGAAACTTTGCACAAAATTCAAGTCCCACGAAAGTTTACATGTCGTATGTTTCATGCATGGTCGTGACAAAACGGCCATGTTTCTCCAAAATGTACAAAAGTTTTGTGGCAGATATCATATCCAGACCTACAAAAGAGCCTCTTAGAGCAACGCACTAAACTCAGCCATTTTGGATTTAATGGTCATTGTTGGCGATTTACTAGTTCCGTACTTTAACAAACTCCTCCTGCAGAATTAATTCAATCAACTTAAAATTTTCACTATGCAATCTAAAGGCGTTGACAATGAAAAGTTCTACTATCTGTTAGATCAAATCATCAAAGGGCATTTCCGTGACATGGCAAGGAAAATTGATGATTTGCCATGAAACAGGAAGTTGTTGTAACCTCAGTGTATATGGTCACATCTGCACCAAACTTGCCCCTGCACCACGTTTTACCAAGATGTAAGAAATTTTTGTGGCACATGTATCATCCCAGGACACACAAAAAAGCCTCTTAGAGCCATACCCTGAACGACAACTGCAACAAGTGTCACAGTGCGCGGGCCTGTCCAATGCTGCTTGCAGCTTTAAATGAACTTTTTACTATTTATATATGTTAAAGGACAATTTCAGTATTTTTAAACATGGGCCTAATTTTCACATTCTCCCTCTGAAATCTCATGAGAGGCCAGTTGTTGCAGTTAGACAATGATGGAAATGTGAGTCAGTTGTAGGAGTTGTGTTGAGGTAGCATTAGGAAATTAAGTCTTGCTAGCAGCTCCTGTATGTTCACAACAAACTCCTCTCCTGCAACAACTTGCCTTGCACGAGATTTCAGAGCAAGAATTGTCCTTGAGAGAGACCTGGTTAAAAACAAAGGTGTCACCGGAAGTCCATCATGATGTTGTTAGACACCTCGTTTAACAGTCTGAGCCTGTCAGTAGCAAAAAAGAAATAGTTTTGGTGGATGTAATTTTGATGGGTACTGTTGCCCGGAAAGGAATACGTTGCAGCCATTGCAGATGGTTTGCGACAGCTGACTGCAGCCATCCACTGCACAGATTCCAAAACTTTTTGTACCTACTAGTCATTTGTACACCAAAATGAAAGTGAAAATAGGGGCCAGGTTTTACATTATGGAATCACTAAAATTATCCTTTCAGAGAAAGAAAGGTGAATTGGTAAAAAGAAAACCTTTAAATCAACATACTTCACTGTGGTTTGTGATTCACCATTTTACCAACAATGACACCACCCTCTTGACAGGCTTTATTCATAAACCCTTTTTAACACACAATTGCAACACAACAGGCCACATTCAGAAATCTCTTAGCTCAGTTTTCTGTTTAACTGTTTCAGACCCTTGAGCAGGAGGAGTTTCTCTCTCGCCCTCTTCTCTCATTCTTTCCTCACTGCTGTTTTCCTCTTTTTTCTCTCTCTCTTATCTCTCCCTCTGATCCCTCATTTCAGCCCCCCCACCCCTCTCTCTCTCTTTGCAGAGCAGCCATCCCCAGGACAACTATTAATCAGAGGCAGAAATGATAGATGTTTTGCTCACCAGCAATGCCATCTATTTTGCCTAAGTACAAACAGTAGATGTGCTGTGCATATTTATTTCAGGAAAAAAAGACAGTAGCTCAAAAGAACACACATCTTTGCACATTTACAAATGAATACACGCATACACAAACACATGCTCTCGTCCTCTGTAAACAGCCTCCGCCACAGTGACGCAGAATCCAGACTTAAATATAACTAGAATCAGCTCTCTGCGTTTTTGCCTCTGCTTGTGTTTGAGTGTTTGGGCATTACTGTGTGTCAAGGCACCTTGCAGCTCCTCCAGCGCACTGATGATTAAGCAGCACAATGAACACAGTGGTCATTGTTGGCGTAGGATTTCTTAAAAAGACTCTAACTAGAGGCATTTGTGAGTCAGAGGACTGTAACACTAGTTATAATTTGTGTTCTCTTCAAGGCTATTGAATCATTCACTGTCTGAAATATCATGCAAATGTACTGATTTTCAGTTTTACTTTTACAGCGAACTAGATGTTCATCTGACAGCCAAAATGAAGCCCAGTGTAGGAGCAATTATCACTTGCTCTTATTTCTTTCCAACACCAATCAGAAGTGTTTAGCTTGCCAGAAGAGTTGCAGTAAAATTGTCATTTTTTAAAGGTTTTGCCCATAACTTCTTTAGTTGTGGCAACGAGCCCTACTGCTATGGGGCTACTTTGGAACGACCTGCCTGAAGAGCTTGCTGGCACAATCAGTCTCACCTTTTAAATCACCTCTTAAAACCCATTTTTATAGACTTGCTTTTATGTGACAGCTTATTATGCCACCAAGACAAGCATCTACCTGCTGTTACTAAGACCATGTCCACATTAAAGGGCGAAGTATGCTCAAAAAGAACTAGTTCATATGACATGTCATACAACCAAGTGTTTATAGCTGTTCTGAACGGCCACATTGGAAGGTGGAGTGACACACCGGATTATCCAGACAGCTTGTAGGAAGTCAGGTGATGTAGTACAAAGTGCGAAAAAAGTCCACATAGGGAGGTGGTCGGGGTGGATGGATGGAATCACACAAGCACAGGACTTTCATCCAGGAGATTGGGGTTCACATCATGTTATATTTGTTGAAATTTTCTTTACATCCGGACAGCAATCAATAAATCAAATGCTCTGATACAAAAAAGAAAAAAAACTGCGCATGGAAATGTGTTTTGGGGGAGTGACTTTGGAGGGAGGACTGAAGGAAGGGGGTGAGATTGTTTTTGTGTTACCTAGCCCAGCTGTAACGTATAATTTATTTTACCCCATACTTTTCTAAAAACTAACAAAGTAGTTTTATTGCTTAAATCCAATCAAACTATTTACAAATAGATAAAATGTAAAACTTGAAAACACACATTTTTGCTACAATAAATCTTTCAAAACGCTCCTGTGCTGTCAGTAACAGCCAATCACAAACATGCATTATTGATGATGAAAGCCCTCCTTTGCATGAAGCTGCACCTGCAAATCTATCTCAGCTTGTGTTGCAAAGACAATGATATTAAGCACTTGGCCTAATTACTTAAAGAAGGCCTGTTTTTTTTCTTTTTTAGTTTATGATTAGGCTACTTTGCAATGCAGAAAGATATTTTTAATCAGGGATATGTCCGCCCTAGCTTTCTGCAAATTGTGGCCACCTGCTATCTTTATTTCTGAGAGATAATTTTTAAAAGCTCATTCTGCAATCGAAAATGGCAAAACGATAGAAAGGTCAAACTTCCTTCTATTAATATTTTGATCATTGATTTTGCCACCATCCGAAGAATCTGAAGATTCAAAGGATATACCATTATTGCAGAAATGGACACACTTGGTATCTCTAAGACCCTTCCCAACTTTTCCTTCCCTTTTTTTTGGGCCCCATTGGACCATTATGCATCTACAATCAACTATCGCCTGTAGTTTTGCAGTGCCCAGCCCTGATTGCCTCTGTTGGCCCTGATATAGTCTGACTGAGCACTGAACTGAGGTGATATACAGCAGTAGTGAATCAGTTCTTTCATCCGTCTCTGCTTCTCCTTATTTTTCACATCTGCCTTATATATGCTGGACTTAAATCACTATATGTGGACGATGTTTGTTCTTATTTTATTGTTTAAAAGTTTTATAAATTGGAAGATTTTTCGTTGGACATTGTAACCTCACTGTACTTTGTACCCGGGGGATATGCAGTGGTGGTGTCACACACTTTCAGCTCTCATCACACACTATAGTTTTCTGGTTTGTTTCTTGTACCATAGTAATTATGTCATTGTTCTATAGTAACTGGATCACATGAGATGGGAAGTTAGATGGGATTTGGATCAGTGTATGTATGTGTCAGTTTGGCATGACTAATGAGGATTTAGTTGGAACAAAGAGGCGTATCAGAGCCACAGTGTCAGATATGAGTGAGGCGCACTCGTAGCTACAAGAAACGTGCGGCAGTGATTGGCCGAGACAACATGGCCCACTCCTGAAGAATGCCTCCATCCTGGCTGCCTGCCTTGCTGGCTGGCCAGATGACTCGCTGCCTGCCTGGGAATTAATTGAATGGGCTGCTCCACGTGCAATAATATGACACATGCTCTATGTGTCGAGAGGTGTCACTTTACTGTTGGGGAGGGAGATGGGTGGAGCAGGGGAGTAGTAGGATGGAGAAGAAGGAAGATGATCTGCTGGTTTATAATAGATTGAAAGTGAAGCATGGAAACTCAAGGAAATGAATAAAAACACAGTGTAACGGAGTACCCTAGCTCAGAAAAAAAAAAGAAATTACATATCAAAGTTTTTGGACAAGCAATTTGTCAGCAGTTGTAAAGTCTTCAAATAAAACTGTCTCTACTGTTCCAAAGTGTTTGACTGATGTTTGTTGGTGAACAACTTACATCATCTTCTGTGTAAGAACTGCCAGAATAGCGCACTAACGTTATCACATACAGTATACAGTAGATTTTATAGCATTAGTAGTATACTTTACATACAAAGGTGTAACTATTGTATATGCTGTGACAAAAAGTTTCAGATCATTGTAATGGAGATCAGTTCATTGGAGGCGACTGACACAGGACAGAAGAAGTCGTACACATATTGATTTTGATTCTTTATTTAGTTAAACATTTGGTAACTTTCTTTGCAGTGGTAATCCCAGAGTGTGGTCGAAAGAAGCACAGGGAGGCTGGCCATCCTGCCTGTGTAAAAAGAAACTTCAATCAGTAGTCGCGGACCAGTTCAGTATTGTTTTTCTTCTCTGTTTCAGCTACAGTTTTCAAGCTAACTCAAACAGCTAATTCAATTATTTTATTTTTTGAGTTTATGTGTTATTAACTTATTAAGAGAAATTTGCGTTTATGTAAATATTAATTCTTTGTATTAAATTTTTGTAAGGTGTAAATATGTATTATTTCATATGGTTGGTGGTCTCACCTTGTTGCTGTCAGTGTAAGTTTGGTGACAATAAATGCCACGGTTGTGCTTTGCATTTTACATACGTCTCATATCTGTGGGGAAAAAAGCCTTGTGTACTTATGTGACACATAAGAACACAAGGCAGACGCAACACAAGGATTTTGGAGTCATGTCTTCATATTTAATCTGGCAGTAAAGCATTGTGTAAGAGGTCATGTGGCATCAGATCAAGTCAACCCATATGTTTGTTGGTTTTTATGATTTTATGTTTGCTTTGTAATTATTTTTATTTTATTTTATTTTTTACAGATAAAGATAGTTTCAAACAACAGCTTCCACCAGCATTTAAACACGTAGTATCATCTATCATCAGTTTTTCCACACATTTAAAAGGATTCAGACAATGAAGCTTTTAACCCCCTCCTGTACACCAACATATACTCCACAGATTGATTTCATCATCTGATCTTCGGTGGAAAGTCATCTTTTAATTCTAAGACAAAATCAGGCCGGCTCCTCCTGCTTTAATGACTCACTCACCCATGAACTCATTTAAAATCATGCGTCTCCAAATCAGTCATGCACTGCCGACCCCAAGAACAAACTGGACGTCTTGGCAAAGCTTGAAGTGAGCCAACAGTATGGAGAGTATCGATAATGAGGACACAAACCTCAGACTGTGGAGCCCTGCTCAATATGCCAGGATTTGTCCAAGTAGATAAATCAGAAATAATTGCCCAGTTCCCCTGCATTTCCTGGCCACACTGAATGGAGATGAGGGGCCACAACACAATACAATCAGACATCAGTCACTTCTCAGCCTTCACGGGTCAGTGGCTGAAACAATAGGGAACTTAGGGTAATTGTTTACCATATCTTTTGGACAAAGACGGCGTTTTTCAAATTCTTTTCGTCCAAATCAAGATCATCAATTTGGTAAACTGTGAGGCAGAGATACTATGGAGCTGTAGATCTTTCTTGGCTAATCCTGGCTCCCCATCAGCCACTTTATACATGTGGCTGTCAAACTCTTCATGTGTAATAATGACATGTACAAAAGTTTGGAAACCGCTGGGATCTGGGTCCGAATCAATAACGTGATGTCAGTCACTGGTTGCAAACAAGACACTGGTGGCAGACACAATGTGCCTGTTAGCGCTCTACTGCTTTTCAAACTGTCAAAAATTTCAAACTGTCACAAAAGTTACAGAAAAGTCTCTCAGAAACAAAACCAGTATAAACTAGTTTAAGTGACAGTTGCATAACACAAGTGTTTACTTGAGAAAATAAATATGGGAGTGCCTGCGCGTGCCTTTTTGGATACATTACAGAAAGCCAAGGAATATAAACACTATTCATGCAAACTAAAAAAGTAATTTTCATGGACTTCCTTTTAATGTCACACGGCAGTGTTAAGTCAACAATGACTGACCGAGGGGAACTTTAAACAGAGAGAAGACAGGATGAGAGGAGCAGGACAAATGATCTATGGAGGGCTGAAATGGAGTGAATCACCTTTTACAGGGTCCTGCCTCAGTGCTCCTGGGTGATTGAACAGATCAGCTGGGTTCAGCCTGACAGAGAAAGGAAGACAGCAAGAGAGAGATTTATCAGTATATGGGGATGTGATCCTCCGACTGTATGTTACCAAAGTGTTAAATCACGGCGTGAACACCTGCAGGGTAAAAGGTTCGGTTGCCAAGGTGAAAGTAAACCTTCTACCAACATGTTGTTGTGATTTGTTTCAATAGTTGGGAACAAATTAAGCTTAGAGTTGAATTCATGAGCATAAAAATAGCCAAATTCAGGATATAAAATAAAAGTCACAAAACAAGTCATTTTAAAAAATGCATTGTTTTTTGTAAAAATTCTTTACAAACAGAAAGCTAAAATACAAGATGAAAAGATAATATAATATAATAGCATAATTCTAGTTGTGTGACCACTCCGCACTACGCATGACCTTTTGCCATTCAAAAGGCCAAAGCTCTTGTGGGATCTTCCAGCTATAGGTATTTAATAGCTCTCACACATGTCCCTAAAATTTAAAACAAAATTTAAAGAAATATTTGCTAGCTCCTCAATGTAATATTTCATGAGAATGAGACAGAAAACTGAAGTTAAATAATTATATTCATTGCATTTGACATCACTCTGTCCTTAAAATACATTTAAATGTACTTAAAATACTTCACAAAGAATGTAAGAATAAATTATATACGACAACATATTTAAACATGTAAATAGCATAAGCTAAATGAGCTGAAAGGATAAAAGACAGATGCCGAGCTGGCCTTCTTGCTAGTAAGTAATAACTTATTGGCTGGCTTGCTATGTCTTGTTTGCCTGTGTTAGCAAAGTTTAAATGTGGTCCATAACAGACTCCAGTGTGAACTGGCCACGGCTTGAAAGTGACCCGCATGTGCAAAAGAAGAATACGATGTCACATGCAGCACGCTGTCGGACAGAAGTAAACATGGAGGCCACAGGGGTTAGTTCATACTTGCTAACCCTCCCAATTTTCACAGGAGATTCTTGTATTTTGTTGCCCTTTTCCCGGTTTTATGACAAAGGGTTTTATGACAAATGTTTACAACTTAATGTCCTTCTTATTACAGTCATTACAATTTCTGGCACTGTACAGCGCGTATAAGCGCTACAACTTTTTCTCTATCTCTACTTCTTTCCGCCCAGACAAGTAGCATGCATGTCACACAGAATTGTGCTGATGGTCCCTCTAGAGTGACGTCAGAATTACATGAATTCCGATCTGACTGTCCAAACTGAGGTCGCATTTCAAAATATCCGACCTTATCTGATTTAGACCACATAAAAAGTGACCCAAATCCGACCTGGAGAAGATCAGATTGCCCATGACCTGGGCTTTTCACACTCTTATAAAGAAATCTGATCTGAGTCACATATGAGCAAAAAAATCTGATTTGGGTAATTTTGACGTGCAGTCTGAACGCTGACAGAGGAAGCTATGGCGAGAAAAGAGAGCGACCAAGCAAGCGGCTTCTGGATGCTGGCAAGAGCTTCGTGAAAGTCAGACAACATGCTGGCATACTTTCTGTTTGACCAGTAAGTAACGTTACTATGTCTTGTGTCGTCACTCTTGCTTGATGTTTGGCTGTGTTAGCAAAGTTGTCGACATGCTAGTTTTTGATCATAAGTAATGTAATCATAACTAATGCATGTTTATAGCTGTCCTTATTTACAACAGCGGTGAATTACACTATGAAACAGCAGGCGCCCCAAATCACACTAAATCATATATAATGATGATTTTACTGTTTTGATTTCAAAACAGTTTTGATATCATCACTGTAAAATACATACAGAAATCTGGTTTTAAGCTTTTGGTGTTAAAGTAAAACAAATAATGAATTAAGGTAAAAAAAAGATGTAATAAAAAAGTCTGCCGTGTTTTTATCTTATTTAAAGTGTGTTTTGGAGATGTCATGGTCAGAATTTCCAAGTTCCCAGGCAAAAATTTCAACTGGAACACCCCCTTCAGTCGGACTTCTGACTTGGAAAGTTGGGAGAACCTCACCAACCCTGACCTCAAAATCCAAGAGCAGCATCAACAGAGTGGAAGCTGTAGTAATATACTGTTTATCCCACTTCTGTCTTTATTTGTATCTCATTAAATCAGTCAAACATAGTACTGGCCAACGTACACTATATTGGCAAAAGGTTTAGGACACCCCTCTGAATCTTTGAATTCAGGTGATCCAAACACTTCCATGGCCACAGGTGTATAAAATCAAGCACCTAGGCATGCAGACTGCTTCTACAAACATTTGTGAAAGAATGAACAAAGTGAAAGTGATTGGGAACAACAGAAACTCAGCCACGAAGTGGTAGGCCACATAAAATCGCAGTGCGGGGTCAGCGCATGCTGAGGCGCACAGTGCACAGATGTCGCCAACTTTCTGCAGAGTCAGTAGCTACAGACCTCTAAACATCGTGTGGCCTTCAGATTAACTCAAGAACAGCACGTATAGAGCTTCATGGAATGGGTTTCCATGGCCGAGCAGCTGCATCCAGACAAGTGCAATGCAAAGCGTTGGATGCAGTGGTGTAAAGCACGCCGCCACTGACACTAGAGCAGTGGAGACATGTTCTCTGGAGTGACAAATCACGCTTCTCTGTCTGGCCATCTGATCTGGTTGCCAGGAGAACGGTACTTGCCTGACTGCATTGTGCCAAGTGTAAAGTTTGGTGGAGGGGGGATTTTGGTGTGGGGTTGTTTTCAGGGGTTGGGCTTGGCCTCTTAGTTCCAGTGAAAGGAACTGTTAATGCTTCAGCAAGACATTTTGGATGATTTCATGCTCCTAACTTTGTGAAAAACAGTTTGGGGATGACTCCTTCCTGTTCCAACATGACTGCGCACCAGTGCACAAACCGAGGTCCATAAAGACATGATGGATGAGCGAGTTTAGTGCGGATAACTTGACTGGCCTGCACAGTGTCCTGACCCCTTTGAACACCTTTGGGACAAATTAGAGCGGAGACTGCGAGCCAACATCTGTGCCTGACCTCACACGCTTCTAGAAGAATGGTCAAAAATTCCCATGAACACACTCCTAAACCTTGTGGAAAGTCTTCCCAGAAGAGTTGAAGCTGTTATAGCTGCAAAGCGTGGACCAACTCCATATTAAACCCAATGGATTAAGAATGGGATGTCATTAGGGCTGTCCCTGACTAAGGTTTTACATAGTCGAATCAGAATCGTCAAGTCCTGCCTATAGTCGACTGATGGTCGAATCATGTGTGTTTTTGTGTGCGGCGATTGCGAGCCGAAACTAAACTGAGGCTTATTGTTGACCTCTTTCTCTCTCTCTCTCTCTCTCTCTCTCTCTCTATCGCCTGCCATTCACCGGTCTTGTGCAGAGTTTTGCCGACAACTGCATGCACGTCCTGGGTCTATTTCAAGTAGCTGGCTGTTTAAAAACAATGTAATATTCTTTGTGTGGTTCATCAACGGTGATAAATTATCCGAAAGTCCCGCGAGGTGTGGACAACTCGGCACAACACCGATGAAGCTGGTGCTCCGCTCCGTCTCTTCAGCAAGTGTTCCTCTTCTGCCACTGCACACATACACGCTACGCCTACTCATGCACACTGACGACCCGGGGTTAGGGTTACAATTTTGGATTTATTCACGCATTTTAAAACATTTATTGAAAATTTTAAAAAGTATATTTACAGCATTAAACATTGAAAATGTATTGTTCTATGTAAAATCAGACGTTGAGCACCCCTATATAGCCAAAATGTCATGATCCTTGTTTTGCTGCAAAGCTTCGACTGTGAGATTGACAGTTGATCAGGCTCCACCCATCAAAGCATTGAATCTTCGACTATTCGGGGTCAGCCTTAGATGTCATTGACCTTCGTGTGCATGTAAAGGAAGGTGACCCAAAATGTTTGGTAATATAACACATATCTGTGGACATTTTGCTACAGTGTTTGTGTTTGCAAGACACCAGGTAACGCGTTGCTGTCAACTGGTATTGCTAACAATGGCTAGAAGCATTCATCTTGGTTTTCCAACTAAAGATCTGTTGTGTGCTGGAACCCTGATCAACTCGGGTGTGACACCCTTCTCAGCTCTGACTTCAGACTTCCAAAGTAAACAGAACATGATTTAAGACACGTACCACATGGACTGCAATGTCCCTGCTTTAAATACCCCTCACTTTATCTATCTACATTTGTCTTCATTTTTTTTTAAGTGTGTTTTGCACGTTCTTCCAGCAGCAACCTGGTCATGACAGCTTTTAAAATTTGCTCTTCTCGTACAGGTAGATCTGTGGGAGGACACATGGCAAACCAAAGTTATGCGTTTGTTTCCGGCAACAACAGCGACAGAAGATCGGTGTATTTAGCATGAACAGTGACGCCCACTGTGACTCAACAAAGGCCATGTTCAGACCTAATAGCTTGTATCCAGATATATCTGGTTTGCGTCCAGATCCATTTCAGATGGCCTGCAGAGTGCATCTCAACTGTGTCTCCAGTGACCAATTCTTATGAGATTTTGTTTCCCTTCTCACATGTGATTTTTTCTGTAAGTATGCTGACTGCTACGAAACAGAAAGAATCATCAGAGAAGAGAACTGTAGGGGCTGTTTAGTATTTCCAATCTGATCTGAGTCACATATGAGCAAAAAAATCTGATTTGGGTAATTTTGACGTGCAGTCTGAACGCTGACAGAGGAAGCTATGGCGAGAAAAGAGAGCGACCAAGCAAGCGGCTTCTGGATGCTGGCAAGAGCTTCGTGAAAGTCAGACAACATGCTGGCATACTTTCTGTTTGACCAGTAAGTAACGTTACTATGTCTTGTGTCGTCACTCTTGCTTGATGTTTGGCTGTGTTAGCAAAGTTGTCGACATGCTAGTTTTTGATCATAAGTAATGTAATCATAACTAATGCATGTTTATAGCTGTCCTTATTCACAACAGCGGTGAATTACACTATGAAACAGCAGGCGCCCCAAATCACACTAAATCATATATAATGATGATTTTACTGTTTTGATTTCAAAACAGTTTTGATATCATCACTGTAAAATACATACAGAAATCTGGTTTTAAGCTTTTGGTGTTAAAGTAAAACAAATAATGAATTAAGGTAAAAAAAAGATGTAATAAAAAAGTCTTCTGTATGTTCTGTAATGTTTTCTGAATTGACAGGGATAGGCAAATCGACTGTTTTGAAGCTTTGCCATGCTATATGTACACACGCCTGAAGATGTAGTCCTTCGGTTCACCTGTGGATGCATGTGCACTCACACTACATTACTTAATAATATGGTTGTGTGTGAAAACAGTTTACTTACCAGTTTAAATGATTCATTTTACGGTTGTAGGGACTGAACACAGTATTGCAACAGAGCTTATGAGTCATCACAAATAAAAGCAATCAGACAGGTTTCAAACAAACCCAGTTCAAAGTTTAGCTGTCCAAACGACTTATTTGGAAGTGAAAACAAAGCATGGAAATCCCCCCCCCAAATAACCAAATGTTCTATTATAAATTTCTATTACAGATTTACAGGTCAAAAGGCATGGGGGTGTCTTTTTTTGTTGGTGTTTGCAATAGACATTTTGACTTCACCTGTTTGACTTCACCACTTTCTTGTTCAAAAAAGTGGCAGTAAAAGAAATTATTTTCGTGTTTCTTTTAATTGCTTTTACACCTGTATTTTGTTCTGTCCGCATGTGATCTGTTAACTCAAGATGCATGTCTGTTAAGAGGGTCGGAGAAATAGTGTCAGTTACAGAAGCTCAAACTTCAATAAAAAAGAAAGAAAAATAAGGAAACAGCCATCAAAGAAAAAGAAAAAGTTTAAAAACACCACAGTTACAACTTACCAAAAGCTATATTTGAATACAATTACAACAAATTAAATAATACTGGCAAAGGTTTCACCCCTTAAATAGATTTTTTGTTGTTGTTAAGAAACCACTGTACTCTCCTCACCCATAAACACATACACATGCTGTACATATACCTCTGATTAACTGTGTTGTTTACTTCAGGATTTTCCTGAACTTACTGTTCCAAGTCAGTTATAAAATAAAAAGTATTCGTCATTGGCTAAATTGGGCTAATTCTAGTTTTTAGCTTTTATAAAATAATAAAAGTGGTTTCCTAGTTTACATCACTCAGAGTATAAATTCAGCTCATTAACTTTCAATAAGTTTTGAAACAAATTTATAGTTTTGGTAGAATATGCACATAATAATATGATTTTCAGTGGTATGGCTCTGTAAGTACAGTATTGAACTCCATAACCATACATGTGCATGCAAGGAGTATAATTATTTCTCTGTGTCATGAACCTCTGCCATTGTCTGCCATTAAAATTGTTTGCTCCATGTCCTGTTTTTTCCCCTTTACTTGATCTCATTTGTTGACAAGTTCTTTTTCCATGACTGTATATTGACTCAGACACACACACAAACACATTGTGACTGATATTTAAATGGAGCCCTGTCCGTTTTTCCTGAACAAATCAGATCTGCACTCAAGTTAACATCCATTTGCTACACACAGGATACCATACAAGTCCAACCTGTTCTGTATGGCGACATTGTGTGTGTGACTGTCTTGGTTTTGCATGTTTATGTGTGTGGACTTTTTTGGCTGAGGCCACACTGAACAGTATACGTTCTCACAGTGTGAGCACAAGGCTTCTGCTTCTTTGTGCTAAATGCTAACATTAGCATGCTATAATGATTATGGTGCGTTCCATTTGACATGGGAAGTCGGAATTATCGAGTTCAAAGGTCAAAATTTCAAATGGAACGCCCCCTTAAGTCGAAAAAGAATCGCACTACCCCGACTTCGTGATCCAAGATGGCTGTCGGGGTATCAACAGTAAGTGAAAGTTCTAGTTTATACTGTTTATTAGCACTTCTGTGTCCTTGTGTCTCATAGAAATGTTTGTACACAAAGTGCTGTCCAACAGCTGTATGTGGTCGTGTTGCTGCAGTGTTTAGTGTGAGTAAATACCGCACAATGCTTTTTTTTAAATCAACCGGCGTATCATTAGCTAACCTGGCTAGTTGTAAACAAACAGCTGGCCGAGCGAGTTTTTCCGACTTGTTAACGGGAACACCGTCAACTCGGGTATGACGTCATTCCCAGCTCTGACTCCGAGGTAAATGAAACACACCATTACAACGATGATGCTAACATGTTGATGTTTAGCAAGTATAATGTTGACCATGTTTAGCATCTCAGTTTAATGTGCTGTAAACACAAAGCCCAGCTGATGGCATTATTTTGCAAATATTTGTTCATATACCAAAGTATTGGACAAATAGATGAAAATTTAAGGGATCACCAATGTTACAATTCATCCTGAGAGAGACAAATACAAAATGTAATGGCAATCCTTCCATCGAAAAACCACATAATGAAAGAGAGAAAACCTCAAAGGATCACCAAGTCACCAGGCTTCATCTTCTGGGAACCAGGAATGTTAAAATTTCATGGCACTCCATCCTACAGTTTTTGAGATATTTCTTTCTGGACCAAAGTGATGGACCAGCTGACATTATCAGCACAGAGAAATGGCTGAAAATTTCAGTATTACTCATTGCATGTCTCATGCTTTCAAAACCAATAATTAAACCATACATTTTAAACAGCTTTTATTTGTTTTTTACAATGCAAATATTGCACCATTGGGTAATAGCATCATGTCTTACTTTTGGAATTCTGACAAATAAATATACACATTTTTGTGTTTTCCTTGTAAATGATCATTAGAATATACATTGTATATAAAACAAATTCTACATAATCTGAATCACAATAAACATTGTGCTGAATCTAAATTATTCACCGTGATGTTCAGATGATTGATTACATTCATTCAGCTGACGCTAGATGGGTCACAGTGGGGAATTGAACTTGGGTCTTTCACACCAAAGGCATGTGTCTTGTCCATTGCGCCATCACCACCCCGGTTGATAACGGAGCAACTTCATTTATGATTGCGAAAATAATTTTTAAATTCTATAAAATGAAAAGGTAATTTGTTACAGTTGTCATTACTGGGAATGGTTGGGGAGTGTGTGATACTGAGTAATAGACATAGATTCATGACACTGTTCCAGCAGCGTTTTTGAACTTTAACATGAGTTGTAGCAGGCGAGATGAACTATTGCTACCTCTGGCGACTCGTTAGTGCTAAGCTAATTACTGATGCTTTGGTGGAGGGGTGGGGGTGGGGTGGGGGGTAAAGGATGTGAGGGGAGGAGCCAGGCTAATGAAGGATTAGACAGATGTTGTTACCCTGTTTCCTTTTGATGGGATTTCTGTGCTAAGGGCTATATGCTGGCTGGCATTTAATGATGGCCATTCGGGTGTCATTGGAAACAACACCAACTAGAAAAGTGGCCCTGGGAACAAGAGCAGAGAAAAGGAAGGAAAGGAGATGTGCAGTGACACTGTGAGGTTTAGTTAATTAACCCCTATTCTGCACCGTGGCTGCTCTCTGCTATCACCTCGCTCTGGGAGACACACAGAGCATTAAAGGGATGTTTCGCTGAAAACACTGCTGTAAGAATACTAACATGTCGCACTGCTATATGTCCAGAGCTTGTGTAAAATACTGATGTGTTCCCCATCAACAAAGAGTGAAAAAAAATGAGTTAAAAGGTATACATGTTGTGAGAAATATACATATCTTTGGGAGTTGTCATGGTAGCTCAGTTCTCATTGATATGCACACCAGCTTATAATTTCAGCTCTGGTGATTCTCAGAACAGGATGAGTCACACCTACCCGACTTCACCCTCTATTACTCCTCTTTCTCAGTGCTCGCTTGAGACTGAATTTATCTACATTTGGAAGACAAAATATTTACTTATAGTATATATCGTTTGCGCCCTAACTCATATTTTGTCTTGTTTCACTGTATTAATCACCAAATACTGACACAGAAAATGCCATAAACCAAACAGATACTGCTCCACTAATCAGTATTATCTATATTAACAGAGGATCAAATGACGTCGTGAAAAACGTTGTAGTGACAAACTCACAGAGAATTATCACCCAACTCTGCAGCGTGCCACATCTCTACTGAGCTTTTTAACCTCTTTTACCTCATTGTTTTGGTACGGCCCACAATTTCTGTTCTGATCAACCTTGTTTCCAGCCGCAGCAGGGAACAGTTTTCAGATAAAAAGCTCAGATAAACTCACTGTACGCTGTTTGCCGAGCTCCACAGGACAGACAGACAAAGTTAGCGAATATCTAATGAAGAAGGTCAAACATTTAGCCGTAAAAGGCCAGATATTTCCCATGAGGTGGTGGAGAAAAACAAACAAACAAAAAAACAGAATAAAAGGTAGAATGAATATTGGACTTACATTCCTCTGGTGGCCATGAACCCAAATCAATGCTAATGTTGCTTTTTATGTGGATGTGTAAATTGACAATTGTTCACCAACACACGTTCCTTAAAGGTTCAGGGTGTAAGATTTAGTGGCATCTAGGGGTGAGGGCAGCGAATTGCAACCAGTGGCTCACGGTGCATTCATGTGCTCCTCAGATGGTCCCATTTCCTGCGTTGTGAAGTTGTTCTTCCGACTTCAGTGTGTGTTCATGTGCTCTTAAAGGTATAGTGTGTAATATTTATGAGGATCAACGGACAGAAATGCAATATAATATACCTAACTATGTTTTCAGTGTCGCGATGTTTCTGCAGTTGCCCAAACGGACAGAAGTCTTTTCAGTTCGCGTTTTGTCGTTACGTTTAATACGTACGAATCAGAAGAAGAAGGACAAGTAACGTTAGAAGTAGTAGTAGTAGTCGACTGGATTAGAAGTAAGAAAAGAAGAGAAATTTGGACAAACAGAGGCCCACATGTATTATTTAGCACAAGAGTAGACAGAGAGTGATGGCCACCGTAGCTTCTCCTGTGCGCTTGGAAAGGGAGGTGTGAGCGATGCATTCATGTGGTGTTGGAATAATCTTTTTTTAAGGTGTACATGAGACAAAGAATTATACAAAACTTTGATTTGTGCAAAATCACGTATTGCATATACATATTTTATACGGTAAATTTGCTGTCCATGTAGAGTGAATTAGATGTCTGTGTGTTGTCTATATGCTCTGATAATGCTAATCCAACACATCTTTGTTGTAGCGTCCATGTTGATTCCACATTCCGACTTAAAAGCACATGAACACACACTGAAGTCGGAAGAACAACTTCACAACTGAGGAAAATGGACCATCTGAATGCACCGTGAGCTGCTGGTTGAAGTTTGCAACCCTCACCACTAGATGTCACTAAAACTTACACACTGAAAGTTTAAAGGGATACAGGGAAGCAGGGAAAGCAAATATTTCCTCATGGGTTGCTAGCTCTGTGTTTTTCGTGTGCTCAGAACAAAAAATACGGTTTTCCTACACAGCCCTAGGTCTGTAAATTTAGCACAAACAAAGCTGCTCGGAGCGAGCAGCAGGTGGCAGTAGCACGCTCGAAGCAGTGGGAGAGAGAACAAACAGTGGTAGATTCGAACATGCTGGACTCATTATGGGACTCTATAGCTGTGAAAATGGCTGAGAAACAGCCACAGAGGGAAAGGTCTGAGGAACTGTGAAACAAGTTATATGACCAGGTGAGGGGAAGACCTGAGTTAACATCTGTGAGGGGTTTCGATGCTGAGGGCGATCTGTTTCTGCTGGACAGGTGAGTAACGTTAGCTTTGCTGTTCCACATAAACAACATCAATATCATTGTCTTATCTGTCTCTTGTCATGTTTGTAATGATCCCAGCTGGTTAGCTTTGTTAGCTTTGTTAGCTTAGCTCAGTGTGTGTGTGTGTGGTAGAGGAGGAATAGACAGAGCGTGTGTGTGAACGGGTGCCCCAGTGAACAGACAGAAACGGGTCAGCAATGAGCCTTGTTCAGCAATGAAAGTTACAGTAGAAGTGGCCGGTGAATAAAGACTGCAGCTTCTCAAGACTAAAGAGGATCTCCTGTGTGTTGCTTGCCAACTGTTGAATAAAGAATGAAGGAGGTTCGCCCCAAAGTTAGCTTTGACTTCGGCCCTGGAGAAAAACACTCTCCCCTGTGCTTCCCAACTCTTGTCAGTCACTGAATTTTTGTAAAAAACTACTTCAAATAACTCGCTAGTTTATACTCTGTTGTATTTTGGATGCTGCGTTTGTGTGCTTAAATTCGTTCGTTTGATGATGTTTGTTCATTAATTGTAACTATTGAAGTTACTCTTGATAATCCTACCGATAAATAAACTAGACTCTGTGTCTTAGACTTAGACTTTGTAATGGGAATTCCTTGAGTACCACAGCTTAGAAAAGTATTTTTGCTTGAATACATATTTAAATATTGACAGGCTTGTCTATGAAGATTCTCAGTCATCCAGGTCATAGTTATCCAACAAAGGTTAAAATCAAGGGCAACTGGACTTGGTTGAAGATACTGGAAGACGTTTCGTCCCTCATCCAAAGGACTTCTTCAGTTCTCTCCCCTCTCTCCCAGTTCTCACAGAACTGAAGAAGTCCTTTGGATGAGGGACGAAACGTCTTCTAGTATCTTCAACCAAGTCCAGTTGCCCTTGATTTTAACCTTCGTTGGATATTGACAGGCTTGTTGTCACACCTTCTACAGTACTGCTAAAACATACCCTGTCATTGAGGCTAACGTGCTCTCGGACAGCAGACGCTGTGGATTCTGCTATATTTCAGCCTAGTATGACTTGTTACCATGGCAATGTGCGTCCATGAGTTTGGGGGTAGGAGCTTCCGAAGGAGCAGTGAAGAGAGGGGAATGTTTTTTAGCAGTTGGACTCAACTTGAATCAACAAACTCTCAGCAGGATCACAAAGTATCTCTTTAAGTTGTAGTTGAAGTTAAATGTGTTATATATTGTGTAGCCTATTTTATATTGCATTTTTGTTATTAGATGCTCCTAAATATTACACACTGAACCTTTAACTTTATAACGTAACAATAAAGATTAGTCCCATTGCCACCTCTGAGCTAGCCACTGCTTCACGAGCTTCTGTAGCTCAATTCAGTCTCTCATTCTGCATTTCTTTCTGAGAAACCTGAAGGTGTTCCCAGGGTTTACTGTCCATATTCTAAAATTAAGTTAAACAATGAATAATTTGTTAGCGTAAAAAGAGCTGAATACTCTAATCTAATCTGAATATGCACTCAACAAACAACCACAAGCACACAGGTCGTGTGTGGTCGGATTAATGTGGAACAAATCAAAAGCCATAGCAACCATGTAAGGCTCCTCCCCAAGGGACAGAGATGAGGAAGCTGCTGATCCCTATGTGAACCAAACTGACTCAACAAGCTTTGTATGTATAACTGTCATCTCTCTCTCTCTCTTTTGTGTGCATCAGTGACAGACTCGTCCAGGGAGTAAATTTGCCCTCTTTGTTTTGTTTTGGGGAGCTTTAATTTTGCTGCTGTTGTAAAATTACCCATAATTGCAGCCTGCAAATGCTTATCCCTCTCTTTCTACTCTCCAGCTACTCTCTAGTGTGCACTAGCTGTAGATGCCAACATACACACACACACACACACACACACACACACACACACACACACACACACACACACTCAGACGGCTACCCTCTGTAGAGAAAATGGTTGCAGCTAAAGGATAGACCCACATTTTCTCATTGTCACACTTGGACACATTGCCACATTGAGACACTCACACATGTTTGCATACACACACACACACACACACACACACACACACACACACACACACACACACACACACACACAGTCACACGTCCACCCCGAGGTTGATAATGAGACTAGGGAAACATGATTTATGTTTTCATAGTGCAATCTAATTGATTTGATTAATCACATTCTTTCTTGACTAATTAAATTAACGGATTACAGAATATTTGGCCACAAACGTGCCCGGAGGCCATGCTGTTAGTTTTCAGAGTTAGATTATGTGTTTCTGAAAAGCTGTGATCAATGAATTTTATGGCCAATAAGTCATTCAAGATCCATTCCTGAAGCGGAGTTTGTGCTTTACAGAACATAAACATGAGAATGCATTTGTCCCAGTAGTAAAGTATTTGCCAGTGAAGTCAGCTAGTCAACTTTTATAATGCAATATGTTTTCATGCAGCTGGTTTAGATTGTGAAATTCCACATATGCTCTTGATAATATGTAATATACACTGCATATTGTATATGTACTCCACCTTGTTCTAGTGCTATATAAACATGCTGAATTTAAATGTGGTGACCATATAAAAGATATCAAATAGTGAACAGCACAGAGTATATTTTAATATTATCTTATTCGTGTTGACTCTGTACATGCTGTCCTTATATAGATTAGTTGACCTCTTTTATCCAAGCTTAGGCTGCACTGTATGGTTTTATTCCTGTGGATGTTGCTCTTATACCCTCACAGTGAAACTCAAAGGGAATGAGAGTTGGTTGGTTTGGTTCATTTTGAGCCTGGAATTACAAATGTATTTTGGTTGAAGTAGTTTTAAGTATTAGTTTGGAGCATTTATGTCATATTGGAAAATAATTTAATACAGTCTCCTTTATTTATGTTGGATTGCTATGTGATGGACTGGTAAAATGTCCATTTCCCTTAAATAAAAAATCCAAACAATCTGTGTTTAGAGCTGCATTTTGAGTAGAACAACTTATCTTAAAACAAAATGTCAGATCCTAATTGTTGTTTTAGCTGGCCTGTGCAAAACCATGACAATACAAAACAAAGGTATGAATGAGAGCTCCCTTAAGAGAGAACTCCAGCATTTAGCACCAACAACTCCTCCAACCTAAACGACAACATGGGTTGTTTATCCATGCCTCCCAAAGGCAACCAAAACTGCTTTGTTAGGTTAGGTTAGTTGTCAAAAACTGTCAAAAAAAATTGTCAAAACTAAAGAGGCAGGGGGTAAAGCTGCCAGTATACTCCGTCAGAACTGCTCGATGGATGGTCCAATAGCTTCGGATTCCCTCCGCCCACACCTTTCTGACATCAGAATCGTTTTTGTAACTTTGCAATCTGACATTTACAGCTACTCCACGCAATGATTGGCCAGCTGTGTTGATGTGAGAAAACAACCAGGGATGTAAGTTCTCCCTTAAGCCTTTTTTTCATGTTTCTTATCATGTGAACATACAAGTCCAACAGCAAGAATGCCTTTCAGCAGAGACTGTCTGAAAATGTTTTCCCCATGATATTCACTTCGTCCTCGAGTGTTGCTGTTCAGGACAGCAGTGAACACACTGGATTTCCGACGTGATCAGACAACACGTTGCACAAATCTTTCAATTCTTTTCCAGCATAACCCAGCCCTAAGATCCTGTCCTTTACTCCCTAGTGGAGAGGGACATTTTCCTACACTGCGACTCATGCATCATGAGCCACAGAAAACATTTTACAACTCTTCAACTTTACAATGATCTTTCTCTGACCAAAGGAACATCTCAAACTTCTGTCTGTTATTAAAACCAACAACTGCAAGTGCATTGGATGTACAGTTTCTCTTCACTCATCCACTGGGACTCTTCACCACAATGCTACTGTATTTTCATTTATCTCACTATCTTTTTTATGGTTGCTAGATGTCATCTATATATTGACTTGGCTATAGATGTAGTTATGAAATGCCTTGTACGTGTTCATGTTGAGACTCCGGGCTGCTGAGAGTTGGTGACTAAGATGGCTGTAGCCCAGAAAATGGAAAATAAATTCTGTGCGAGTAGGGTGAGGAAAAGAGAAAAAGAAAAGACTGAGAAAAGGAAAAAGAGAAATACAAGGAGTGCGGGACTTGTGAAGTTTAGAGGTACAGCGGGACCTTATAAAGTGGGTGAAAGAGTGTGAAGATAGAGCACATAAAAAGAGAGCGGGGGATAGGGAACATTGGAAAAGAGAGCAAAGCCAAATAGAGGACAGATTGGTCTGCAGAAAGTGGAGAGCAGCAAGATGAGAAGGAGAGGTTGCAGGAGGGAAAGAGAGAAAGAGTGAGAGAGACAGAAAGGGAAAGAGAAAGAAAAAGAGGGGGAGAGTAAAGAGGTCATGGAGTGGTTATGAAACCAACTCTGACCTAATCTGGCGTGTTTATGACTCTGTGTTTGCCTTTTTTTTCCAAGCACCGAGATGCAGGCTGGAATTAGACTGGGCGGTGGCTTAGGATGAGCACAAAGAGAGAAGAGAGACTGAGAGATGGTAGCATATTGTACCGTCCTTTCAAGCTGAAGAAACAGCTCTGTATGTTTGTGTGCGGCAGCAGGTTGAGGCTGGGAGTTTAGGCAGGGTAACATACAGCTTCATTCAGTTGCACCAAGCAGCACCTGAGCCTGAATCACAGAAGTCCTCTAATCATTAACCAGTGAAATCAGTACAAACAATAGAAAGGTGGTTAGGTAAGTTTCCATCATGTATGTCCAGATATGAAAGGGAAGCCACGCTGGGACTACTGTTTATTTGGCAAATATTGCGTCTAAAAGATACAAACATGGACACCAATAACTTTCCACAGTTGTAAAATCCAGTTTCATAGAATTATAAACACATTAATCTGTCTCTCAAACTTCATCTCACCAGTACCTGAAGACCCTCCAATGCGGCATTTTTCAGCCACGACCAGCAGCTCTAAACCACGCTCTGTAAGTTGCTCGGTCCACAAAAATTCCCCACCCTTTGGGGGCCACCATTTTTACCCTTGAAGGCTGAAATTTGGCATGGGGATCAAGTGTGTGTGTGTGTTTGAAGGTCTGTGTTTGTGTTTATGTCAGTTGTCCAAAAGGGGCGTGGTAACGGGAGCGGCCTATTGCAAAAAGGCGCATAACTTTCAAATGGATTCACAGATTTGCACAAGATTTTGTGGAAAGGTTGGACACAAGCCAAAGCACAGCTGATTAACTGTTCATGCCTATTGGAAAAAATGGTGTGTGGCAGCGTGAGTGGCCTATCACAGAAAGGCTCAGAACGTTTACACAGATATAAGTAACATGACCAAACTTTGTAGGAACACACACACTCACACCATTTTGCCACATTCCTCTTCATAACTCATGAAGTGTTTGTGTCTGTGTTTCACTGTGTCATGGCTCTCTCCATCTTTGTTTTCTATGGTTCTCGTCTAATACTCCAGCCATGCTTTAAACTGAATTATAGATTTGACATCACATTCCAGGTGACCTGCTCCTCCACCCCACTTGGGTGGTGAGAAGTGCTGCTTTTCTGCTGGATTGTTGTCACATATGGATTGTACAAGAGTGTCTGTGATCTTCTTCTTATCATTACTGAACCACAGACAATGTGACACTAATACTAATTTATTATGCAAATCTTTGAATCCCACCTAAAAATGTGCGAGTACGAACAACTCTCTCCCAAATCTACTAGAATGTGACAGAAAAATATGCAAATCTGTGATGTGATCAAGATCTCAGGTCCATTGACAGTTAAATAACAGTCTGTGATATCTGATATGAATTTGTCCCATTACAAAAACAGAGCGCATATTTCTTTTTTTATGTACATAAATGAGCAGACTCAACAGCAGAGATCAGCAGAGATTAGAAAGCCCATGCACACTGGATACATTACCAAGTTTCGGTGTTAAGGCCCCGTCACACCAGCAGTTGTAACAGCATTTTTTAAAAGCAAATTCTATATTTTGATTTCACTTACCAATTTCAGGCCTACCACCTGAGGCTTCATATCAAAACAACTGAAAGTACATCTGCCAACAAAAACAAGCAGCCCTATTATCGACAGTCCAAACTCACACTTGAGATATATTATTGCCTGAGCAGCTAGTTAAAAGCTGCTTACTTATGATATTTTGTTAGTAACAAAATTCCTATTTCTTCATGTTCTGAGAACAGAAGTTGATCACGACCTTATGATTCTGTGTTGTCTGAGCTCTGTGCTGAACAATAGGAATGATTCAACAGGGTTAATACCTTTATAGAAACACTTTGTTTGAGCGTTTCCACATAAATTGTGGCTATAATATGTGATAACATCACAGACTGCAGCCTTGGCTGCCTGGATTTTAGTGCCAAGGACCGCATTTGATTTACAATAAAGTAGAATAGGTGAATCATTTGAATCTCAAATACCGTAAAATCATGAGCCGAGCCAAATATTTACAGGTAATGAGGTCAGAGTTTAATTAAGCTGTGCAATACAGAAAAGAATAAATGCTACTTAAACATGCTAGGAATTTTTGCCACTGCAAAGTCATCATAACATTGTGGTAAGTGGGTTATCGTAACAGTGACATATTTTGGAGAGGCACCAAATGTTCCCTGTTCACATGTCATCACAGCCTTTCATCACATTGTGATTATATCAGCTGAGGGATCACGCCAAGCCCGTGTAATATAAACCCTGCGTTGTGCCTTGTTCGAGAGCCGCAATTCATTAATGAACTTGATAGTAGGGGTGTGTGTGTGTGTGTGTGTGTGTGTGTTCATGACCAAAAGTGTTTCTATATTAAAGAGTGTGTGTGTGTGTGTAGCAGTTTCTGGGAACCAGCAGAGAGGCTCACCAAGTCCGCAGACTGTCTGGGAAAAGGCATAAACAGTGGTGTGTTAATGCTTTCCTCTGTCCGCATCTGACTGCAAAACAGCACTGCTCACAGGCTTGTGTGTCCGCTTCACTTTCTATTGAACAAAAGCCAAAACAGAAAACAGTTCTCCAGTTGCATTTCTTCTGATACAACCGAATGACGTGTTGTACAAGAAGCCTGCACCCTGATGGAAAATTTAGATCTTCAGTCAAAATTGTTCTTTTTTATTCCCAATTATAATATCAACCTGACATTCAGTAGAGTTTGATTAAATGTTTATTATATTTATATGATGTACATACACTTTGCACAAAGGGCTGTTCTGAATTTATGTGTGTATCATGTGCTTTTTTCCTGTAGGGAAAAGGCCAACTAACTACCTTCAGGTTTTCTGTCTTCTCCCTTACAGGGCCTCTTCAACCCCCACCCCCTATTCTTACACACAAACACACTAAATCTCTCTCTCTCTCTCTCACTCTTTCTCTCACTCACTCACTCACTCACTCTCTCACTCTCTCACACACACACAAATACAAAGATGCACACATTACTCTGCACACAATCTGTATGACACATGAGAATGCTTACACACACACACACACACACACACGCATTCCTAGTTGCTCGGCTGAGACGGTATGTGAACAAACCACAGGGAGAGGTAGAGAAGGCCAGGCCTCCACTCCTACTGATTACTGCAGGAGAGAAAAGGAGAGAGGAGGCTGCTGCAAGCTTCTCTCACAATGACCTGCACACACACACACACACACACATGCATACAGAGCTGGATTGGTAATCTGGCATAGGCCTTCTGGGGATTTTCTCAATCGGCCAACCTACCTTGTGGATGATATAATTTAAATTTTTTATATTGCAAAAAAAAATCAAATGTTTTATTGCTAATGATTTGGTTTATTTTCTATAATGACACTAGGATGGCTGAATCACATCTCTTACTTAAGAGGCCGTGGCACAGAGCCAAACATCTGTAGATGAAGGAGGGCGTCTTTGTCAATGTTGTGAAGATGGATAAGCAAAAATGAAAGAAGGGGGGGTACGGAGAAATTGCAGGGAAGAGTCTAGATGCGGATGCTGCTAAATGTGCAATAATCACAGGTATGTTTGCTGTAGGGGCTGCAGCAGTAGCTTAAACATCTACTGCGACACCAGGAAAAATTACCTACACAGCAACGTGTGGAAGGAGGAGAGGTGATTAGCTTATTCCAAGTATTGTTTAAAAACGCTATAATATTTTTTGTGTGGTTCATCAATGGTGATAAATAATTCGAACATCCCTCAGGCTGCACGCACAACTCCGCACAAAACCGGCACAGTTGGTGGTCTGTCTCTCTCCCTCTCGTACCACACACAAACGCTACGCCACACATGCGCACTGACGTCCCCTACTTTAAGGGTTAGGATCACAATTTTGGATTTATTCAAGCACTTTAAAAATATTTAATAAAAGCTTCTTTCTTTTCACATATTTATTTACAGCATTATACAGTGCATGGTATGGATAACTGTCATTACTATTTGGAATATACTTAAATTGTATATTAGATATATTTTGTCCCTGTTCTGCTGGCTCCTATACCTCAGTATGTACAAATGCAGACAACAGAATATGCATGTTAAAATCAGATGCTCACTCACATCGATACAATAAGAAGAATTGTTCACACACCTAGACACCCTTTCAGACCACACACACACACACACACACACACACACATCCGCGTACCTTTCGGTCTTAAAACACTTTTCACGATATACATTAATGCTTTTACGGCTCCCACTCTTTGACAGACATTTACACTGGCTCCCCTTCTTCCACACTTCTTCACCCTGTTAAACTCCTGTCCTAACACTCCTGTGTTGTTGGAGCCAGACTCGCACACTCCCGAGTGTAACACTCAATGTACACTGTACAAGCCATGTCACACACTGCCACACAATAGACTACACCTTCAAAGTACAGGTTGTGCTGCATGCAACACATGCTGAACACACAAAATTTGTGCAGCCCCTTTTCCACGATCCACATTTCTTTGTGTGTGCGCGTGTAGTGTGTGTGTGTGTGTGTGATGCTAAAATTGACATGAAACATTTTATTACATTGTTTTTAGATAAAGAAGACTAGACATACATTTCTTTTTCCATTTACGTAATTGTGGTACAGAATAAAAAATGGCACTTTAGCATGGCAGCTGTTTGAGAGAACAGAGACAAATGCTCTTCTTGTACATTCTCTCATATATTGTTGAATTTATACATATGTAACAAACAAAAATAGAAAATAATGATAGTAACACAATTGAGACCTCAACGGATCAGTGACAATCTACATTACATTTGTCTCAGAAATGAAAAATTATCTAACTCCTCATTTGAATCTCTCTATCTCCTGTACTGGTTTGAACTCCATGCATCTATATCCATCCTGCCAATTCAATTTGATGCATTTGTAGAGCAACAAGAGTCTACAGCCACACTAGCATCTCTATTAGGTTGTCCTTAGTCACAGTGGTGCTTTGAGTTAAATGTTGATGACAGCACGCTAACTTGCTCACAATGGCAGTGCTAACACCATGATGTATGGTCACCATCTTAGTTTAACATGTTGCTAGTCAATTAACACAATATACACAAAGAGGAACTGAGGTGGATTGTAATGTTGTTACTTTTGCAGATAATAGTCATAAACCAAGGTATTAAACAAATGAAAATGGTGACCTGATGATAGTCAACAGAATCATTAAGATTCATATTCTGGGCATTATATATATCTGCTCCAAAATGCATGGAAATCCATCCAAAAGATGTTGAGATATTTCACAAAAAAATAAAAAACCTCATGGTGATGCTAAAGGAAAAGTCACACCAAAGTAAGGAAAGATTCATCTTCAGGGCACCATGAGTGTCCCCAAAATGTTATGGCACTCCATCAAGTAGCTGTTGAGATCTTTCAGTCTGGACCAAAGTGGTGGTCTGGCAGGCCCACATTTCCATCACTAGAGCCACACGACTAGTATGGCAAAATATCGCTATTACTTGAGCACACAAACACCCACCCATCAAGACCCACTCCACATGTGATAAATTATGTGTGTGAAGATGAATGTGTTACATATATCAGGTTGTGTCAAAACATTGGCTCAATGTTCACTGAATGGTTTCTGTTCACTGTACTGGCAAAATAACAGGTGCCAAAGTGCACACACACACACACACACGTTTGTACTTCTATAATTGTGAGAACCCCTAATGAAACGCATTAGCTAGCCCCAACCCTAATACTAACCTTAATGTAAACTAAATTCTAATCTCACCCTAAAACCCAGTCTTAACCTGAGAAAAGCCCTTTCAAGAAGTGTACAGCGGCCAAAATGCTTCATAAAAATGTCCCCAGAGTCTAAAACTCAAGTTGGTCCCCACAAAGATTGAATTACAAGAGCATACACGTACACATTGAGCCATATTGTATTTTTCCTGTTGCTGGCCAAGTTCGTTGATGTAAAATGGACATTAAAATGTGCTCTCAAGCATTCATGTGTCCCAGTAAAACATCTGCTCCAGACAGGTTCTCCCTCCACCCAGCAGCCTGATCGGACCCAAAAACAGAGCTCCTTCTTTTGGGGTTTTATGTCTCTCTAGGTTTTCCATGTCTATGTTTGAGCTCCTTTGTAGCTGTAAGAGCTTTGTGCCAAATTAAAGCCAGGTCCCCCTTTCCTACAGGCACCAGGATCTGTCTCGTCGTTTTACTGTCTCTCCCTGACTCTACATCTTCTTTTATCTCTTTTCTCTTCCAATTCTGTGTGTCGACAACAATTGGGTGCTAAAATAACTCTGTAAACTAACTAACTGTAAACGCAAGACATGACTTCACCTTCAGTCACGAATTCAGATTTATAGAAATGGAATACTTATGTGACTTAATGCCAAATTAAAGAGTTAAATGTCCAGCGCCGTCTTCAGCTCTGTGTGTTTTGTGTTGATGGGTGGAGGTAGGTTGGAGCTTGGCATCGTTCAGGGTAATGTGGCTCTGCAAAAAAAAAGAAAACTATCTCTGCTCCTTGCTTTCCTATCGCTCATGCATGCAGCTATTTGCATGTATATTGCAGACATAGAAAATGCATATGGTTGAGAGGTTTCTAAACTCCCAAACCACCATCTATCCTCCTCCTTTTTCTTTCTCTCTCTTTCACTCTGCTCCACATCACCTCATCCCAACCAATCTCAAAATCTTTGTAAAATCTCTCCACCGCCATTTTGTCTGATATCTTTTTCTCCCCTTTTGTCTAAACATATTAGTATACTCCTCTTCTTCTCCTCATTGTTCTTTCCCTTTCTTTCTTGTTTTCTTGGTTGCTTTATTTCTCTTTCTTTTGCTCTTCTAGTGCTGCTTTCATTGTGAGCCCTGTTCGTTTTTTATTAGCAGTCTAGAAAGCGTGACATTTATATGAACTGCTCTTAGAGTTTCTCTTGCCTATTGTCTATCAGTGGAGCTGCAGACCCCTCAGCGCCATGGCTCCACACAGGGTCAGCTCTTGCCCTCTGTCGCCATTCATAATTCTCATATCAGCCAGCAATGAAACTTCATATCTTCATATCAACAATCTCTGCCTTTTAATAACACGGGAAATTGCTGGTCTAGGTAGCTGCTCACAATGAATATTCTGGCTGGATTCATTAAATCAGAAATAATGAAGGAGAGGAAAATATCTTGTTTAGCTATTGTTTTATGAAGATATTAAATCTGTCATTTACAAGTGACAGCAATGTTCATTTCTCCAGGTGCGTTTTGTCTACTGCAAAAATGCCTTCATGTTATATCTCTCGCTTTCTCGCATGCACACACAAACACGCACTCTCACATGTACAACACAGTGATGATGAGTGTACTGGAGCCTCTAATGACCACAGAACATTTCCCCTCCCACTGCTAAGTCTTCTCATGAGAGAAACCTGGAAACTGTGTGTGTGTTTGTGTGTGTGCTTGGCACATGCGCACATTCTTGTATTAACAGACGCAGCTCCTGACTGATCTGTTTAAAGACACACCAGCCACTCTGATTACTGTCTCCATAGCCAGCCATAAATAATGAGATTTAGCTCAATTAGGATCCTCTTGAGGTGTAAAACAAGTGGAGAGGCTACAGTTAGCCTCCAGTAATCCACACAGCTCCTGCTCGGCCTGCCAGTGGATTACAACCCCGGGTCACTGTTTATCCTTTACGTAAACTAGCTGCTGTGTGCAGTGCTCGGGCTGTAGGACGGAGCTGCGCAGAGCAGACACCTCCTGGCCCGATAGCATCTGATCTCTCAGCTACTTGACGAACAACAGGACACTCCGACTTCCACCTTCCCCAGCAGCAGTACCATCACCGCCAATGCTCCATCCATCTTCCAGCTCTTTACTCTGGTCTCTATCTCCACAGCTCAGACATTTTGACTGGAAGGGAAATTCAATCTCAGTCATATCTGTTGAGAAGTGGCGATGCTGCTGCCACCTTTTACATTGGGTGGTGTGCACAGGCCACATGTGTGTGACGCCACACAGGAAGTCCCACACATAAAATCAGACCGTTAAAATACTGAGCTACTGTGAAAAGATCTGATATTCACAGATTTAAAGTATAAGCACCCCCTTTTTCTGTACAAGCCTGAAAATGACAGTAACTCTTCTTGAACCCTTTGGATTACAGCATGATCCTGAAAAGGTAAGTCTTTGAAGTGTACTATCAAAAATTCTGAATTAGTGTGAGTGATACTAAACCAAATTTACAGTGGCACAAACCTGTTATAACTTATTTTAACAGGCTGTGTACTTCCAAACAATATAGTTTGTCATGTTCGAATAAAAACTGAACTGGACGCCATCCCAAATATGGCAACAAACTGCACCAGGCCCAATTTTGAGGTGCTGCATGTTATAGTTGTGACCTCTCTGACTAGTCTGAGGCTCAGAGGTGAGATATGGTAACTGTATGGGGTGACCTCCCCTAGGTTCTGCAGATTGATTTAAACTCTTCCATCAAGTTGAAAGTCACTCGTCATCGCCAAATCAAGGATATAATCAGCTTGTGTATTGACATTCTTTTCACAATGTAATGCAGTTTGATTGTCCAGCAATGCTGAAGTTCATATTATCCATGTTTGGTGCCAACTTCAAATCAGTGCTGTTTTGTTCATTGGTAAAAGCTGAGCACATTTCACAAGTCAACTAAGTGCACCAAGACGAATGTGACTCTATGTGCAGCACAGAAAATCTATGTATTCAGGCAAGGAAGGTAATGCAATAAACAAGAGTATCAAATGACTTCTAAGGATGCCACAATGATGACCAAACTGCAAAGATGGCCAATACGACCAGTGTGCATCTCAGTTTTCTAAATGATTGACAGCTCCAAGCCTTTGCTGCAAACTTCGCCTCAGAGGTTTGAGCAAACCTCGACCAAAATGTGACAAAAACTGTAGTTTTGCAGGGGGAGAATGGAATGTCTCCCAGAGAGGTGTGGTCTGTACGTCTGTTGGTCTTATGGATTTCCATTTTATGGCGTGTTGGTGAGGCCGACATAGATATGGTTTCACTCCCCTTGGCAGAGCCAGGCCCCGCTGCTGACAGCAGGTTTTATTTGATGGGACGTCCCGTGTTGGGTTTCAGACCTGGCTTTAACATGTGATCTCCATTATGACCAGAGGAGCAACGCATGTTGGTGGATGACTGGTGACTCTGGGCAGACAGGGTGTGTGGGGGTGGAAGAAGAGATGCAGGAAGGCCCGCAGATGGAGAGTGGCGTGAAGGGAAAGGGCGAGAAATGTAAAGGTAGAGAAATGGATAAGGTGGATGAGACAAGAGGAGAAGATGAAATGAAGGAATGAAAAAAAACAAGAAAGAACAGAAAGATGTGGAAGAAAATAGTCAGTAAAGTGAATGGGGTTTGGTGTAAATGTGAACCAGTTTAATTGCAGCCAGGCCCTGACTGCTTCATATTTACCTACCCAATTACACACACAGTACACAATAGTTCAAAGAGGTGGTATTATGCTCATTTTCAGTTTCACACTCCTATTTAGAGGTTGTACCAGAACAGGGTCACATGGTTTAAATTTCAAAAAACACCATATTTTTCTCATACTGCACATTGCTGCAGCTCCTCTTTTCACTCCGCTCTTGAGCTACAGAGTGATGCATCTTACTTGTACAAAATCTTTGTTGGGAGTTGCACATGCGCAGTTCCCAGGTAAGGACTACTAGCCAATCAGAAGCAGAGAAGGGACGGGTCGTAAGAAACAAGGAAGTGTGATCCAAATCAAAGCAGCTTCAGACTGAGACCGTAACCTAGCAGATGGTACAAGTTACTCACAAGTCCACAACCAGACAATATCATTGTTCCACATCAACCATAAACCACCACAAAAATCACCATATTTCAACTCAATTTTACATAAAAATTGGCCAAACAATTTGAACGTTTGCGCAGTAGCTTTCACATTGGGTGTAACATTAGCATTATAGTTATAACTTTAGCTGTGTTAGCCAACG
>NW_024040374.1:21529689-21580689 GCF_014851395.1 Micropterus salmoides | reverse complement strand
TTAGGGTCCCTGAAGTCAGGAGACCATCCTGAACAATTCAGCTCAGGTTTCTTTTCAATGCACCTTGTGGCTAAAGATGAATAGATAATTGCCATTACACAGCGCCACCTAGAAGGTAATTGCACAAAATTTTGCACAGCCCCTCGGGGGATCATGCCACATAAGGTCATTGGTGTTGATCGGCCTTTCCGAACCTATGATATGACATCACTTCCTGGTTTTAGCGTTTGGTGTAAACATTTATTAGCTTATAATTCAAACATTTTTTTGCGTATCAATCTAACTTATCGGCTTCGTCCAGAGATGGTCCGTGCAAAGTCTGACGAGCGGCTTCGGAGGAGTTAATTATAATAGGTTTTTGCGAAAAAGTTAAGTCTAGGCTGAAATGAGCATGGCCTCTACAACGAGATTCAGCACAATCCCCCCGAACGCGTGGATATAAGTTTTTTGATATGCTCCTTCGTATGTGGGAGTTCCAAGCCCAAATGCGTTGACCTTGCTTAAAGCGCCCCCTAGAGGTTGAAGTGTGCAAATTTTTATCACTTTTATGTACAGAAGAAGAAGAATAATAAAAACGAATAGGATTACAATAGGGTTCGATACACTTCGATAAGAGCACTCACTTGAAATCTTCTCACCTGTAATGGTCGGCTGCTCATTTTTCTGTCCTTCTCTGCTGTCACCATGACTTCCGTCATCAGCCTGAGGTGGAGTGCTGTTTCCCTCTACATTCTGCACAGTGTAGTCATCTGGAGGAGACCCTTCTGTCTTGTCTTCAATAGAATCCCTTTCTGTGGTAAAACACCAAAATCAATTTTCACCCAAGTTATAGTCTGACTGAGCGACTATTCATTCTCAAATTCTACATAACCTATTTTCATTTCGATTCCAGATCCGGTAACTGATCAGACCGTTTGCTTTTTTCTTCAACATACTTTTTTCCTACCGTGGGCAACAAAACAAAACAAACGCTACTAGTTGCCATCCTAGCCATGTCATTAATAATATTCCATATGGTAAGTTTGTGAGATTAAGAAGAATATGTAGTAGAGAACAGGATTATCATATAAATGCTAAAGAAATGGCTGGACGATTTAGAGAACAGGAATATGATCAAGCACTTATTAACCAGGCTGTGGAAGAAACCAATAGAAAAGATAGGAAAGAATTATTGAAGCCTTCCCCTAAACCTGTTGGAAACAGAACAACATTTGTGTCAGAATATTGTACCATTTCTAGACAAGTTAAACATATCATAAACAAACATTGGAGTATCCTAGAATGTGACCCAAATTTGAACCATTTAGCAGTGTCTAGACCTCGTTTTTGCTTCAGGAGAGGCAGAAATATCAGAGATTTTGTTGTTAGTTCCATGTACAAAGAACCCACTCAAACTAATTGGCTTTCACTACAGCTTTATGGGAACTATAGTTGTGGCAAATGTGCACATTGTTCAAACACATTTGACACTAAAATATTTAATCATCCACATTCAGGAAAGAAATACAACATAAAAGAATTTACAAATTGTCTGTCTACCCATGTTGTCCATGGTTTGAAATGTCCATGTGGCTTAATGTATGTGGGCCAAACTAAACGGAATCTCAAAGTGAGAGTGGCAGAGCATAAGGCGGCCATTAGAAATGGGAACATGGATTATGCCATTGCTAGACATTATACAGAGAAAAACCATGGTTCGGCCACTTCCCTTAAATTTATAGGCATTGAAAGATTGAGTCCTAATCCAAGAGTGGGTAACATGATCAACTAACTTTTGAGAAGGGAAGCTTTTTGGATTCATGAATTGAACACAACTGAACCTCATGGACTGAATGAGACACTGGATTTGAGCCCATTCTTGTAATGTTGATTATTATGTCTATCGCTGAGGTGAGTTTTTTCCTCCAGAGAAAGTTTAGATAGTGAATACCCTACCCTCCCTTCGAGGGATATATGCTAAAGGTAGGAATGTCAGGCTATTTTGCCTTATGATATTTATGAGGTCTTGCAATGTTGTAATTCTTGTAACTTATGTATGTTTACATTTTTTAAAAGGGTGTGTGGATGGATGGATAGATAGATAGATAGATAGATGGATAGTTAGCTTGCTGTTTATGTCATGACACTTTGTATAAGATGCTGTTTTTGTGGGGGTTATGTAATGCATGGATTGTGCTAGTCACATGACCTGCACAGGATCTACTTAGCACACCTACTTTTGTAATTTCACTGTGTGAGCCTGAAGAAGCAATGGGCGAAACGCATTGCTCACAAATAAACTAGTAAGTCAGATCAGTGTGCAGTAGTTTGTTTTTTCATACTTTTTTCCTATTTATTTATTTCCTATTGATTTACAGTACACTTAGAGGGTTAATTGTAGGTAACACAAAGTAGATAACAAGACTGCAAAATGTAACAACGTTGGGGTTAAGTGAAGAGACATTTTGTGTCTTGCCTCTGCACATCCTGCAGAGACTGGGCACGGAGAGATATGTGTGTGTGCGTGTGTGTGTGAGTGTAGGGAAAGAGAACTAAGGGGAAAAGCGAGGGAGGGAGATTGAAATAGTAAGGTACAGAATGAAGTACAATTAAAATAGTGAAATAGGAAATAACCTGATAGAAATAGATTAGCAGCCCTCTGTCTGCCACCACCACGAAGGGAAACGTACACACAACCATCACGTTGAATTAGTGACTGGTTGAAAAAAAATCATTTTGGACATCAATGTTTGTCTATAAAGACTTCTTGACTTATACTATTTACTTACTTTGAGCATCATCCTGCTCCATGTCTTCATCATTGTTAATTTCAGACATTCTGTTTGAGGATGATGAAGCTGAATCTTTTTAGGTGAGTCAGAGGCCATATTTCACTAGTACAGACGATGCAGCAACACATTTGGTAAAGATACATTCAACTATTGACCTTGATTGAATATTTTACCTTTTGAGATGTGCTCAGTAATATTAGTTTCCTCCGGTTTGTACTTATAACTTCCTGAGACACAATCCATATGTGTGGACTGCGTGTCTTCTTCCTTTACATCTGACAAAAAAGTAAATGGCATATCAAATAAATATAAACCACTGTTGTAAATGTTTTGTAATGTACTAGCCCAATATATCTGATATCTAGCCTTTGTCACTGGTGTTTCAGTACCTGCTGTGTGCTGCTGGGCGTCTTGCTCTGCCATGTCTTTGGATGGGGGCACTTCACTCAAGATGGTTCAAAGCTGCATAAGAAAAATATATAACATTTGTTGTTATGCCAAAGCACATTTATTAGTTTTGGACAGATTCTCGTCACACGTCAAGTCCCAAGTAAAACAGGTTAGCACACCTGTCAACCGGCTGAAAGGCAGTCTTTCACTAACGTTACTCCTGAAAACTAAACTCCCATGTTTTCATTTACCAATGATTTGAAACAGAAAACATGCATGTTTTCCGATTAGATGAACTGGCAGCACATAATAAAACAATCAGCGTTACTTTTCAAACTCAGAGTTATTTACTTACCTGTTCCGATGGTTAAATTGTATATATATATATAAATAAATAATACGCAGGAGCTAATTTACAACGGAATATGGTTCAAGATGGTGACAGTTAGTTAACGTTAGCTATCCTAGCCAGTTAACGTAGCATTCTAACGGGGAACGAAGCTAATGCATCGTAAGTAAATTGTTGGTTAGCTAAATAGCCAGCAGGTTAGGATGTAAACAGTCAAGTTAGCTAGCTAAGCTAGTCGACTAAGAGATTCTATTTTTAGCCACCAGTTAGCAAGTAAAACATGGCTATAGTCTATAAGAATTGCTTTCGTGTACCTTAATCAAACTATTTTTAATTGGTTACTTGTCATGACTAATTCTTACCAAGCGTACCATCAATCACATCGCCAAAATAACGCTCCCTCCTTCCGTGTTATTCCGTACGTTGTTCGAATATGCAGAATAACGGAACGTTCAGCAGCGCTCGCGTTTCAACCGGATTCAACGGCTTCCTGTCACTTCTCACAACTACACGGAAGTCAGTTGTTTGTCTGTTCGTAGTATTGTTTGATTGGTGTTTCTGGCATCGCTCGAGTTGTAGCATTGGTTAATCCCAGATAGATTCCAGGGTATCTGGAAATAAGATGTCTCGCCGACAGACACGATCGACAAGACAGTCATCGGGTAACGTTAAAGGTGAGCAAAGTGACTAGTATGACAACTAACGTTTGCTAGCTTAGCCCTGCACGCTAGCTGACTTTAGCTCACTCAAAGTTCAACTAACGTTAACATTATCGGACTTTTCCAGACTGGAAATGAGCTGTGCGTTAACATGCGGGAGTTATTTGGCATTTCCTTTAGTCAACAGAGGAGAACACTGACTCACTGTAATAACTTTTTTCTGCTCGTTACTTAGAGACGTTATTGAGTATTGAGCCGACCGCCAGGGCTCCTCTAAAGAGGACCAGAAAAGCGTCAGAAAACCAAGCTCCTGTTGCAGCTGTCAATGGCTCCAGAGATGTGGAGAACGCCTCAGATGATGAAGGTGGGGTGCTCCAGTTAACAGTATTTTACGATGCGACAGTCTGTTCAATTCAGGGCGGTGTAAAAACACAATTGAAACTTTTATTTTCTATTTAACAGTGTCCCCTAACAAGAAGAGCCGGCTGCAGACTGAAGGAGCAGGGGGAGGCAGTGGTGACGACAATGAGATGGATATCCAGGAATCAGCTGAAGTCCTGGAGGAAAATGAAGACCAGGAAATGGATACTGGACAGGATTCCTCTCATGACACCCCTCAACCAAAAATATGCAAAGGTTAGGGCTGCAACTAATGAACATTTTTACCACCAATCAATCAGCCCATAACTCTCACTATTTTCCCGAGCCCAAGTCACATCTCCATATTGCCTGTTTTATGCAGTGGTCCAGAATTTAAATGAAGTGACTTTGATATAACTGGCCATTATACAAACACAAAAAGGCAGCACATTCTCACACTTTAGAAGCTGTATATTTATAATATTAACCATTTGCACGTGTGTTTTAATGCATGCAGGTGCTATCAATGACAAACGTAGCATCTTATTTGCAGCTGTACTCTGGTCGTTTTACCATGACATCATTAACCTTTTATTCATGACTTCTTGCCATTGGATCTAATTACAAGCAGTTTAGCTGTTTTATTTAAATTAAAGTTGCCCCTCTGTATAAATCAGGCGCCCTTGGAGATGTGAATTTGGACCCTTTTGTAGTGCTTGGTGAGCGCTGCCGATCCATTCATGCTGTAAATGAAGATGCTGACCGGATGAAAACCAAGACGGGTAGGAAGACGCTACAGCTTCATTCTGCATGATTACATCAAGGGAGGATAATACAGTCTCCTAATCTGTTTTTTTTTAATATTTTGTTGTTGTTTTTTTTTAGTAAAATCTTCAACAAAAGCAACAGTACCCCTCACCAAGTCTACTATGCATGTCAGTTCACAACCAAACAGACAAGACGTGCTGAGTTCTAAGACCACCAGCATGGCGGAATACAAGAGGACAGTGGAGGCCAAAGCCAAGAACTCTGGTATGGTAGACGTTTTATTTAGTCATATTTTACTCAAAAAGATTGCATTGAGCACCTGTTCAATGGATTTACATGTCTAAAAACTATCAGATATTTACACAATTAAATTCTGCCTCATCTTTAGGTACACCTACAGTTAACCACCATGTCCAAAGCGGGTATACAGTCTCAGAGAAATCCTACACAACGCGACAACGTGTGAATAACATTCTGACACACAAAGAAACTGTGACGCCCCACAAAAAAGGTATTGCAGCTTCAACTAAATATTACAGAAGCAACATCTACTGCAGCTGTGACATTTTTGACATTGATTTAATGAGATCATCTCTTTTAGAAGGGATAAATAAAGCTGCTGTTATCAAGAGAAGCTCTGGATATTCCTCTAGAGGTAAGCTATAGTCATTTTAATTACATTATTTGACATTATTACACCCAAAGTCAGTTGTTGTATATAATTTGCTGTACTACGTTTGACTGTCATCTTGTGTCCTTTCAGGATTCATGTGGTATTTCTGCAGCTTGGTTCTCCTGGTGCTGCTCGGCGTTGCTGTCTTGCTGGCATGCAAGACCATCCCTACACTCCAAAGGCCTGCAGATGATGGAAAGCATCCATCTGGGGTTGTGAAGTCAGACAAGTTTGCAGATCACTTGTCTCTTCTTGAGACTCAGTTCCCCAGGCAGCGGCCTGAGGTGTGGAAGAGGAGCAAGATCCACCTGGGGAAGCACCTCAGAACAGCCCAGCCCACAGAGCCAGTCAGTCTGATCTTTACTTCTGGCCACAGGGCTGAGAAGACACTGCACTGCCTGGCTCAGGGGCTCGCCTCCTCCTTCTCATCTGCCCTCAACGCCTCCGTCCTCCACATTGATGGAACGAGTAAAGCAGGCCAGGACAGCAATGAGGTGAAGCTGGACATTGACAATCAGTTACGAGCAGCCTTTGAAGGAGACAAACCTGCGGCTGTCATTCATCGCTTCGAAGAGCTGCCTCCAGGCTGCACCCTAATCTTTTATCGCTACTGTGACCATGAGAACGCCGCATACAAGCAGGTGTTTCTGCTGTTTACTGTGCTGCTGCCTCAAGATGAGGTCAGGGATGATCAGAGTCTGAAGGACGTGGAGGAGGTGGTGCATGACTATGTCAAGGAAAGGCTGGTGGACTCCAGCAGTCAGACTGCCTTTGATGAGATGGACACTGACAAGTTTGGGGGACTGTGGAGCCGCATCTCGCATCTTATCTTGCCTGTGGTGTCTGAGACAGAAGTAGAGCAGAGAGGATGCAGATGAAGCTGGCATCAAACTGGAAGTCTGGTTACCACTTTGGACCAGCTTGGATCTTCTTGGCACTGTGCAGGAGCTACAAAACAGAGAAGTAATGTAAATATAACATGTGTGCTGTTATTCTTCACATATAGACTTGAGTTCAGGTGTTTGAGGGTTGTATTCATCTCTCTCTCTCTGTGTCAGAGATGATGATGTATTCAAGCTGCAGTCCAATATTACTACTCACAATATGTCCAGCACTGAGTTTTTACATATATGTGTACATGTACAGACTTTGCATGAGGATGTAACATGGTTTTGCATTATCAATCCAATTCCAAAGATGGGTATGAAATGCGTATTTCCATGCAGATTTAGAGTACAATATACAAGGTATAGATTGTTTAATTTCTTTTCTCATAAATCTGTACCAACAGCGCTTTGTTCAACAGCGTTTTAGCAGACATTTCCCATCTAAGAAGAGTTTTTGGTGTTTATTAAGCATGGTTCCTTCTTTGGAAATAACAGAAAATGTTTCATTTTTGTTCTAGGTGGAAATTAATATCTCTTGTTCTGTTTTAAATCTCCCAGACAACTGATGGCTTGCTTGTGTACATAATTGTTCTGTTTTGCACTGAAAGTGTTTTTTGTGTTTGATTTTGCTTTTGACTATCCATCTTACGAAGAGTACTGGCTTTTATTACGACAAATATTTTATATTCTTTGTATTTTTCTGAATGTGTATATTTGTGAAATGTTGTCTCTTTCCAAAATAGGACTATTTTTTCTATGGCTGTATATATTTATATTGGATATAAAAAGGTTTGTGCTTTGCACCTGTTTGTCAAGAAACCACTGAAATGTACTTACAATATTGTGAACTTAGAAACATACAGGTTCTCACTAAGTGAATTTGTAGAATGACTAAATATTAGCCAGCCAGTCACAAAATGTGCCTTAAAAACTCATATGGAGAATATTAGACTATAATTGAAAAGTACCAACACACTCATCAATCGTTTGATATTGTTTCTCGACAACATCAGAATCCCAACAAGGTTTCTTATAGCTATATTTTTATGATTTGTGTGTTCTGGGATTACACTCATTCCTCTTCTGGCATCATTCTGAAATGTATTTTGTTTTGCTCACATGAATACATTTTCAATAAAGATTATTTTGATAACTAGACGAGTTAATTGTCTAACCCATGGAAGCGGTTCGCCTCCTGTGTGCTTAGTTTCTGGAACACTTCACACAGTGGCATTAGATTATATTTATAGCATTTTTATACCTACCACAGGACCTACCTAACATTGGATGTTAATTACTTCATGCAGTTCACCTTTGTGGAAGCATCTGCATTTGTTATGTTTCTACTCTCAATTATTTAGGTTTTTCATTTAATTTTCCACCTGTCTGTATATATGCAAGATGATAATAATCACAGTAATTAAACATACACTAATGACACACTCTTATGTGGGACCAAGGGAATAAATGACTGGTTGCAAAAAATCACTTGGGCCATCAATGTTTGTCTATGAAAGACTATTGTACTGAAATATATATATATATATGTTTATGTATGTATTTGGAAAATGAAAAACTACAATAATAATCGCTCAAATATACCATCATAAATAAAATCAAGTCATTCTGAGGCAGAAAGAACCTTTTAGTCAATAAGTACAGGCTGCAATCCCTTTTTGTCAAGTGCAAACCTGACAATCTTACTGGTTGTATTGACCCTTTAAAAGGTACCTCAACAAATTACTGTGAAGATATAATCTGTCAAATACAATGCTCAAGAATGAAGTAAAGTCATTCAGAGGCAAAAAGAGGCTGCAATTACTTTTTGTCAAGTGCAAAACTTCATTGTATGGGTTATATTGGCCCTTTATTAGGTTTGTTATTAAGTTTAAATTTAAATTTCTAAAGGTTAAAAACACTGGGTGGGTTATAATCTGTCAATTATAATGCTAATTAAAGCAAGTCATTTTGAGGCATAAAGAACCTTTCAGTAATAAAGGGGGAGCTGCAACATATAGGCCTAATTCATTTGGTAAAAAGGACTGGATTTGTTATCATAAAGTAAGTATTCTATTCTAATGTAGGGTCATAAGGATCATTGCAAGAGAGATGCTTTGTTTATATTATAGGAGAGATCGGGTTAACAACACCAATTCTACCTATTAGAGATAAGATGGGAGTTATGTGATCATTTCAGTATTTACCTTCTTCCGTGATCCGGCATGTTGTTTTTCAAGGCTGGAAACCGTTACATTCAGAATATATAGAGAAAAAACAGATTTTGAGGTCAGAAAGTAAATTTTTTTTTTAGTATCTGTACTATTGCAGATAACATTTTTGAATTATATTAGATTGAAATGTAGTTTCGTAGGCAGCATGTGATGCATTTTTTCCTTTGTAAAACCACAATGCTAATACAGCTAGCTAAACAATGGCTAACAGGGGTGGGGTGGGTTGCAACACTCCTTTAAAAAGTGTTACAATCATCCACTATACATACAATTAAGGACTTTCTTAATTTTAATATTTTATAGAGTGCCCTTTGCAGTCAGGGCAAGCCAAGCCTGCACTCCAGGGTTACCAGCATTCATGTTGGCATGTGTTTCGGCACTCAATCTTCTCAATACTAAACAAGGTTTCTAACAGATTTTACTAATTTGTGCAAATGTAAATTTCAAAATAGTGTTCTGTGATACTGCTCATTCCTGTTCTGGCATCATTCTGAAATAATATCTGCCTGTGGGCTACATTTTCAATGAAGATTTTGATAACTACAGTTAATGTCTAACCCATGGATGTGCATCCCTTTTGTGTGCTTAGTTACAGGGACACTTAACACAGAGACATTAGACTTAATAACGGCTCTTGGACCTTTCTACATGTAACATAGCCCAGAATATAAACCTGCTTTTTGTTGTGTGATAATGAAGGTGCCACAACATCTTATGTGTATAGTATCGATCTTGGAAACTAGGAATTTACAACTGTACAACAGGGGGAGTTCAATTATTTACTAAGCGGTTAAGAGGTATGTATGAACCGTAGAGTTCAACTGAGTGATCTTGTTAACAGACACTGTATATTTGTCTACATAAATTATCTAAATCTAACTGTAAAATGTTTCCTGGAGCATCAAAGTGAAAATGAGTAAGAGGCTGCAACATTGTCAGTGTTGTGATAAGAAACGAGGAAATTACAGAAGGCTAAGTCAGTAGTAGAAAGTTTATTAACTGAACGTGGACACAGCTGAAGTTTGCTTCCTTCAAAAAGACCATAAAAATGAATCATCATGTATAAATCACAACCGCTGGTGACACTAACATAACTAGATTTTAAAATGTCCAAATGTTTGAATGTAAAATATATTAAAACTGGTTTACATAACTGTAATTTACACATTAATAATTCAGGTTCAACAATTCACATGGGTTTGACTTGTACTTGGGAATTTCTCTTTTTGTACTCAAAACATTGTAACACAAAACACAGATTGGTTTTACTGTGTAGATTTGCAAGTATTGCTATTGCAAGAGGTCATATATGGTGAGTCCTTGTATTGAAACCTTGTATGTTGAAAGCAAAAACAGACAATGAATTTCAATTAAGTTGAATGGCATCATGCACATATATAAAAAAGCTGTTTATAGTACTGGACACATTCTGATATAATTATATTCAGACAACTTATGGTAAAACTTGATATCTTTTCAAAATGAAGTTAATTATCTCTCTCAATTCATATCGATCACTATGACACATTATTTTCATCCTTACACACTGAACTCTGAGCATTTCCATGACCTCAGATACTCCTGGCATAAGCAATAACAGGCTGAGTCATGAGGTCAGCAGACTGACACATTTTATGACCCATTTACACTACCGTTCAAAAGTTTGGGGTCACATTGAAATGTCCTTATTTTTGAAGGAAAAGCACTGTACTTTTCAATGAAGATAACTTTAAACTAGTCTTAACTTTGAAGAAATACACTCTATACATTGCTAATGTGGTAAATGACTATTCTAGCTGCAAATGTCTGGTTTTTGGTGCAATATCTACATAGGTGTATAGAGGCCCATTTCCAGCAACTATCACTCCAGTGTTCTAATGGTACAATGTGTTTGCTCATTGGCTCAGAAGGCTAATTGATGATTAGAAAACCCTTGTGCAATCATGTTCACACATCTGAAAACAGTTTAGGTCGTTACAGAACCTACAAAACTGACCTTCCTTTGAGCAGATTGAGTTTCTGGAGCATCACATTTGTGGGGTCAATTAAACGCTCAAAATGGCCAGAAAAACAGAACTTTCATCTGAAACTCGACAGTCTATTCTTGTTCTTAGAAATGAAGGCTATTCCATGCGAGACATTGCTAAGAAATTGAAGATTTCCTACAACGGTGTGTACTACTCCCTTCAGAGGACAGCACAAACAGGCTCTAACCAGAGTAGAAAAAGAAGTGGGAGGCCGCGTTGCACAACTGAGCAAGAAGATAAGTACATTAGAGTCTCTAGTTTGAGAAACAGACGCCTCACAGGTCCCCAACTGGCATCTTCATTAAATAGTACCCGCAAAATACCAGTGTCAACATCTACAGTGAAGAGGCGGCTGCGGGATTCTGGGCTTCAGGGCAGAGTGGCAAAGAAAAAGCCATATCTGAGACTGGCCAATAAAAGAAAAAGATTAAGATGGGCAAAAGAACACAGACATTGGACAGAGGAAGACTGGAAAAAAAGTGTTGTGGACGGATGAATCCAAGTTTGAGGTGTTTGGATCACAAAGAAGAACGTTTGTGAGACGCAGAACAAATGAAAAGATGCTGGAAGAATGCCTGACGCCATCTGTTAAGCATGGTGGAGGTAATATGATGGTCTGGGGTTGCTTTGGTGCTGGTAAGGTGGGAGATTTGTACAGGGTAAAAGGGATTCTGAATAAGGAAGGCTATCACTCCATTTTGCAACGCCATGCCATACCCAGTGGACAGCGCTTGATTGGAGCCAATTTCATCCTACAACAGGACAATGACCCTAAACACACCTCCAAATTGTGCAAGAACTATTCAGAGCAGAAGCAGGCAGCTGGTATTCTATCGGTGATGGAGTGGCCAGCGCAGTCACCAGATCTGAACCCCATTGAGCTGTTGTGGGAGCAGCTTGACCGTATGGTACGCAAGAAGTGACCATCCAACCAATCCAACTTGTGGGAGCTGCTTCTGGAAGCGTGGGGTGCAATTTCTCCAGATTACGTCAACAAATTAACAGCTAGAATGCCAAAGGTCTGCAATGCTGTAATTGCTGCAAATGGAGGATTCTTTGACGAAAGCAAAGTTTGATGTAAAAAAGATCTTATTTCAAATACATATCATTATTTCTAACCTTGTCAATGTCTTGACTCCATTTTCTATTCATTTCACAACGTATGGTGGTGAATAAGTGTGACTTTTCAGGAAAACACAAAATTGTTTGGGTGACCCCAAACTTTTGAACGGTAGTGTATGTGCTGAAGTTTTATCTCATTGGCCTTCCTTTAGCCCTAAAACACAAGGGGACATTTATGTCATGAGTGAGTTCTCCACATTTTATAACATCTATGTTTATGAATTCAATACTTAAGCTAGTCTATATGAAGTATAGCAAGGCTTGTTTTTCATAAGATAAGCACATTCCACACATTACTCATGAGGACATGATCACAACATTAAAAACATTCCCCAACTGATGATGACGACTGGTATGTCTGGCACAAGGTGATACATACAGTAATTATAGGCAAGTGGATCTTTAGCAAATATTTGCAGTTTCACCTTGTTGACAGGCTTAACTCTGATAAGATGTTATATGACCTAACAATTAAACTTCCTTGGAAAATGAACAACCCATTTTATGGTATGTAATATGTTAATAACACTATCCAGTTTGTTTAGTCTAACTGTTAGGTTGTACTGGTATCATATGTACAAAACTGTGAATCACATGCAAGCAAAGTACCAGAACAGGCCTATTTTTCCAGACACCCAAATATCCCAGCAATGACAGCTGCAGCAAAGGACATGTTTCCAATGACGAGGATTACTGAGACAGCGGTGACAATCACATTGGCTGCACTGAGCGTCTTCTGAAATTCAGAGGTTCAGCGGAAAACGTGAAAAACATTTTTACTGTGATGTCGCACATGACAAAACAAGATGTTAGCAGAACATGTCACAATGTGGACAGGCTCACCTTTCTTCTTTGTTGCCTCCATCCCTCACCTGTTTTTAAACTCCCTGTAACAGAAAATACTGACTGATATAATTTTGTTCTTCATAAGAATCCTTAGCCTACTGTATTTTGTGCATAGTAACAGTAGTACAAGCTATTCACCTATTTTGCTTCCCCCCAGTATTGCTTTTCCGTGAGCAGTGAATACGAAAACCCAAATTACAAACAGCAAAATCCACGCTGTGTAAGCGACCATCACTTTCAGAAGCCAAGACTCTGTCCTGTTCTTACTGCAACTGTCAGTCTTGATAACACCAGTAAAGATCACAGCAACTGTGTGTAGAACAAGTTTGGAAATTAAAACCAGAGCAATAAACAGGCAATGGCAACATTGGTTAGTTTGTCTCTGTCTTAAAGCAGTAGTTCAAAATTTTGGGAAATTTAAGGACACAATGCTTTCCTACAATCTGGGGTCTGCATACACATTCCTCACATTGTGCGATCGACCTCCTGACAGTAAGAAGAAGGAGTTTGTTGTAAAAGACAAAAATAGACAATGGTGTTTGTAACCAATTGATAAAATGGGACTAAGGATGGTGAATACAGTACAAGTCCATGAGGTTTCTTTTAACACGTTAGCAGATGACAACATGAATGGCCTTAACTCTCAAAAAAAAAATGTATTTCTTCAGGCCTATGTATTTCCTTGAATGTTGAAACAATTGCTTTAAAAAGTCTTCAGACAGAGCAAAATAAATACCGGAAAGTTTACAAGTATCAGGTAAAAATCAGGTATAACTTACTTGTAAAAATCATATGGATGACAGAACACACTTTGACAGCAAGGTCACAGATCTCCTTTCTTGAATAGAACAAAAGAGAAAACCGCTGTGCACAGTGTTGACATAAGGGTCAAGTCAAAAATTCAGGCAGAAGAAGAGGAGTTGAACTTACAGCTCATGACTGGGTCCAATTGGCAGACTCAGGATTACCAGCTCTATCAAATCAATCAATATCATCACACACACAAGAGCAACGAGAGTGACCTGAACATACACAGACACACACAGACACACACACACACACACACACACACACACACACACACACACACACACACACACACACACACACACACATATACACAAACATTAAAAATAACCTTAGAACAATTCAGAAATTTGGAAATCCATAGAGAGAAGTGTTCTCTGAAAGTGTGAAAAGTGAAGTCACTACTTATTATTACTCACTTCAGAGGAATCACACACACAATACAAGATTGCTGCCGATATTTCAACTGCGGTGCAAAGCAAACAACAGGATATCTGTGTCCCCTACAAAAGAAATAAAATGCAATTTCAATTATGCTGCTGAATAATTAGTATTCATTTAGTGTTTGTTTTTCAAGGCACAGATACAGAAGCACTGGACTGGGCCTGCAAATGCCATTTAGCATTTATAGCCTATGCTGATTTGCAGTGTAAAATCTTTTTTGTAAAATTACTTTTCAAATTCACGGGAAACAGGATGAGTAGATCTAGAAACAGTTACTGTGACAGCACAAGCCCTCCAACTCATGCGTTACCTTAATTAGACGATGAAGGTAGGGGCTGCTGGTGAGGGTGGTTGCGATTATGTTAGGTAGTTCCTGAAGAGACATTCATATTCTTGTATAATTATTTTTGATAATTAGTGTTTAGCCAAGTTACAGCTTTAGTAGGAATACTGTGTAACAGTGACATGAGTTTATAAATACCATACCAGTTTCAGTCCCTCAAATAAAGCGTCAAAGGTCATCAGCCTGGTGGCTTCTCCCTGAAGACAAAACAATGATGAGCTGTGTAAATGAAACTGTTGAATTTTATATATTCATGGATAGATTTCTGATCAAATCCACCTTTCTTTTGCTCCCAGTGTTGTTCGGTGTCTTCGTAGTACCGATTGTACTACTTGTTGTAGTACTTGCCTCTGTAGTACTTGGCTGATTACTCATAGTACTTGTCTCTGTAGTACTTGTAGTACTTGGCTGATTACTTGTTGTAGTACTTGTCTCTGTAGTACTTGGCTGATTACTCGTTGTAGTACTTGTCTCTGTAGTACTTGTTGTAGTACTTGGCTGATTACTTGTTGTAGTACTTGTCTCTGTAGTACTTGGCCGATTACTCGTTGTAGTACTTGTCTCTGTAGTACTTGGCTGATTACTCGTTGTAGTACTTGTCTCTGTAGTACTTGTTGTAGTACTTGGCTGATTACTTGTTGTAGTACTTGTCTCTGTAGTACTTGTTGTAGTACTTGGCTGATTACTTGTCGTAGTACTTGTCTCTGTAGTACTTGTTGTAGTACTTGGCTGATTACTCGTTGTAGTACTTGGCTTTGTAGTACTTGCTGGAGTACTTCGCTGAGTACTTGTAGTAATACTTGGCTGAGTACTCATCGTGGTACTTGGCTTTGTAGTACTTTGTGGTGGTGGCGGTGAAGTGACATTCACATCCACTCGTTCCCAGAATATATTAAAAGACTCAACAAATGTGGCTCTGAAATATATCAGACACTGATGTTAAAGTAAATCTGTTTGCTCCACAGTGGAATATTAAATAAAACTGTAAAAGTTCAGTTTTATTCTTGACTTTTAGAGGTCATCAAAGTGTACAAATACCTGAAAGTGATGTCTAGCTCTTCTGCCGGAGCTGTCCAGTTAACTCGAATTAAAGATTTTCTTTGATTGTTTTTTTGACTCACAGCTGAGTCCTGAGGAGAGTGATAAAAGACTTTGATCTTGAATTTCCACTCAAGTTCATTTAAATGTGTTAATTAAATTGGATGTGGAAAATATGAATATTCAATTTAACATTTCAATGCATTTACTAACTCTAATAATGACGACATGGGTTGGTTACTTACTACTATATCACCACACGTCAGGAGTTGAGAATTTCTAGCGTCAAGCAAGATAAATTTTCCAACAGGCCGGCCATCGTCCACCATGCTTTTGTTTCGAGCCTCCAACATAAATCCCCTGAACTGTGTGGATGACTTGCTCTTGAGAAAAACTGGAAAATGGTTCGGAGATTTATCAGGACGCAGGTGGAGGGACAGAAAATGGAGACAGTGTTAATCTTGCGCTTAGTGAATGACCACTGCAACAAAGATTCATAGTGACAAATAAGCCTTCATCCAAAAGTCTCTGTACCTGTAATAGGGTCTCCCTTTTTACCATGTTCGTAACGGACCTCAAAGGGCGGTTGAGTGTTCTGAGGAGCGAGAACTTCCCCTCTATTTTTATGCCTAGGTGACATTGTATGACATACTTCCGGGAAGTAACCACTTGCATAACCGCACACTTTTGTGATGATGCTTAGGCTAACCAACGTCCACAGCCACATCTGTAAAACAAGTGTGCAAAGCCATCTGTAAATGCGATAAACCCGATATGAACACGTCTTTTTTTTCCCAGCCTTCTTCCTAAACATGCAGTCGCTGAGGATTGACTGGAAAACTTTCACATTGATAGTATGCTGACAAATTGATACCATAAGTATCAGTTTAGTTTCATACTGTAAATATTCAGAAACATTTTTCAATTGTTAGGTCTACAGCTCGTTGCACCAGTACCTCTGCTTTAAATGACATAGCGATTAAGTTAAGCTTTAAAGCTGTAACACTTTCAATTTGATTTATGGCATTTTAAGCCCTCAGTGGAAAATAATTAAATATCTGATGATAGTAACTTTTTCTCTTACCTTAAAATAAAGTATTTCCATGAAACCATAAGATTAAAAAAATTGCATCTCTTTAAGAAAAATATAAGAAACCTTAGGAATGTCTTCGCAGAAAGGGATTTTCCTTCCACGAGAGTAAGGCATGTAGTGTGTCAGAGAGCAGTGCAACAACTCAGCAGAACAAATGAGGAAGTTTTAGGGCAATCAAAGTTCACTGCTGAACCCGCCCATATGCACAGCTAAAATGATCAACAAAATACAGTTTCCCTTTACCTCTGATTAGATCTGTGTAATGTTTAGCCCCATGGTGGAAGGAGGAGACATGGACTCAGGAGTTCTTCACCTGGTGCTTCAATTTATTTCTTCACCAGATACATGGAAAGTGCAGTTGTGCAAGTGTGAATTATTGCAAAAATATATCTAAAATTAAAAAAACAACAACAAGGAAACTAAGTATAAACTATTCAAATTATCATTACAAACTGATAATAAAAACCACAATAAAAAAAAACCTATAGCAGGCCCTGACTATTGGGCTCTAGCACATGTGCCCTTCCAGGCCAAAGCTGTTCTGCCGAGAAGAGCCTCTGCTAGTGATGGCAGTGCGACACTGAAGCTTCGATACACGCTTTAAACCCCCGGACTGCAATCCTATTGAACCACTGCTTCAAAGCTTGCTTTGGTGTGAAAAAATAAATAAATCACGTGACATGTGACGTCCGAAGCAGCAACTGCTTCACTTACTGAATGAATCACTGACTGGTTCGCGGTCTAGTCACGTGATTCACTGGCACTGCCTCGATCGACTCGAAAGTGAGTGTTGTGCACCCCATCTAAACACATTCACCCCCTGTCATAGTTACACAAGCGCATCCAACCTGTGCCATATTTCTCAGCACTCTCTCCTCAATAACAAAATTCATGTATTCATCAATCTTTGTTCAAACATAATGTTCAGTCTTAGTGTGTATCAAAGAATTTTCAAAGTAAATATACTTTAAATCCAAGGGTGATTAAAGCAGAGATTCTTTATAACTAATGGTCTTTACTACGAAAGTAAAGTAGTTTCTCCAGCACTGCTCATCGAGGGGCGTGCGAGTATGTAATTAAAAACCTCCTGTCCACCAGCTAGCCTGTCTAATTTGCCTGCAGCCTTGAACTTGGCCAGGAGAGGTCCCTGTAACTGAAGCTTCAAGTAATGAACCCATTTTTTAAACAATTTGCTCAGGTGGTTCAGTGCTTCACAAAAGCTTAATTTGCTCATCACTAGCCTCTGCCTCCTTCCTTTATACCAGAAGCCCCTCCCACAAGACAAACCAAAGTTAATTGAAAATCAATTAAACAATATTATGTTACCTCAACAGTCCAAAACATTTCTGGCTACATCAATACACAATATATCAACTATAAAACCAGAAATGAAATGTTACATACTGAACAAAGCTTCTCAAAACAGCAACTTAAGGTACTCCAGTACACCCCTCTGTACTGGCTCACACTTGGACTATTCCAGGTCTTTCCGCTTATAAATTACTCCACACTCCATTACTTCTTGTTTGCCACTTCGACCCAGATCCCTGCTTGAGGATGAGAACAGGTGAATGAAACATACAAACATTTGGATGACCTTGGGTAAATCCAATAAGCTAAAATAAATGACTTGAAATGAACTGTGTATGTGCTGTATTTATCTAATCATGATTTCAACTCTTTCGACTAGTACGTAAATGAACTGAAATGACATGAAATGACAAGCCATGTGTCCATTGATGCTAGCCCATATGCTAAGGTAATGCTATGCTAATGCTCAGCTAAGGTTAGCTTAGCATGCTAAGACCAATGTTACTGCTGGCTTAAATGAAGGCATGGGGTAGCCCCATGACATTTCACATTCCTCCCTCTGAAGATGACCCCTGTGGCGTCCTAGAATGGTAATCAGCTGTGCAGTTCTCTCTCCCTTTCCTGTAGAGAACATCAAAGTCAAAAGGCTGTATGGTGAGAAACCGTGTTATCCTGGAATTGGTCTCTTATTCTGGAGCCATGTCCATGCCCGGTGGTCTGTCTCTAGAATGAATTTCTATCCCAGTAGGTAATAGCGACGAGAGTCCAACGCCTACTTAATGGCATTCTCCACAAAACGCCTATACCAACCCACCAAGCCCAGAACTGACATGACTTGTGACTTAGTTCTAGGTCTTTCGGCTGACAAGATAGCATCTACCTTTCCAACTTGAGGTCTGTTCACTCCCTTCAGATTAGACAGGTGATCCTCCCAGCTGGAACTATAGACCACCACATCATCTAAGTAGACCACCGCATAGCCCTCTGTGCCCTTCAGCAACCTGTCCATCTTCTGAAATGTTGCAGGGGCCCCATGCAGGCCAAAGGGGAGCACTGTGAACTGGAAGTGTCCAAAAGGGGTTTTGAATGCTGTCACCTCCTTGTGTTCTTTGGTGAGTGGGATCTGCCAGTATCCCTTACATAGGTCCAGTGTACTGATGAAGTTGGCACTGCCTAGTCTCTCAATGAGATCATCAACCCTGGGCATGGGGTATAAGTCCAACCTACTAACACCATTGACTCGTCCAAACAGAATCTTAATGTTGTATCTTTCTTTGGCACCAGAATTATTGGGCTGCTCCATTCACTGACAGAAGGCTCTATCACTCCTATCTCCCTCATCATGTCCAGCTCTTTTTTCAAAACTGGCAAAAGACACTCTGGGACTCTGTACACTGGTTGATGGAGAGGGGTTGGGTCCTTTAAAGCGATATGATGGAATACCACCTCTGTTCTTCCAGGTGTCTGTAGAAAAAGGTTGAGAGGCAAGATGTCAAGCAGCTCCTTTCTCCTCCCATCTGACAGGTGAGTGAGATCCAGTTGCTTCTCCTCTTCAGTAGGTAGATATTGTTCCACCAAATCCTCCTCTTCATCCACAGCTCAAACAAAGAGAGAATGGGGTACAGATGCCTCTGGAACTGACATGGGGACCCATTTCTTCAGCATATTAATATGAAAAGTGGTTGTTTCCGTTCTGGCATGAAAATCTGGTAAGTCACCTCACCCATCTTCTGCTTGACCTCACAAGGGCCTTGCCATTTTGCCAGTAATTTATTTTCTGATGTTGGCAAAAGTAACAATACCCGTTCACCTACTGCCAAGCTCCTTTTTCTGGCTTCACGATCATACCATTGTTTCTGTTTAGCCTGGGATTTCAGTAGATTGTCACGAGCCATGGATGTGATTTTCCCGCATCTTTAGGACAAAGGAGATAATGTTCATAGTCTCTGGTGGATCAGAATCCTCCCCCATTTCACGCAGAACATCCAGATGACCTCTGACCTGATGACCATAGATGAGCTCAAAGGGGGAAAATCCTGTTGAACTCTGGGGAACTTCACGGAAAGCAAAAAGCAAAAATAGGAGCCACTTATCCCAGTCCTTTCCTGTGTCTGACAAACGTTTTAAGCATACTAATCAAAGTTTTGTTGAATCGCTCAAACAGTCCATCAGTCTGAGGGTGGTAAGGGGTGGTTCTCACTCTCTTAATACCCAACAGCTGATAGACTTGAGAAAGTGTGCGGCTCATGAAATTTGGACCTTGATCAGTCAGAACTTCTCTGGGGATTCCTACCTGGCTGAATAACTTAAGCAAAGCTGTAGCTACCTGTTTAGCTGTTACTTCTCTTAAGGGGTAGGCTTCAGGATATCTAGTAGCATAATCACAAATGACTAAAATAAACTTGTTGCCTGTCTGACTCCTTTTTACAGGACCAACAATATCTACACCTATTCTCTCAAAGGGAGTAGAAATGACAGGGATTGGAATGAGGGGTGCAGGAGCTGTATGTTTTCCTGCAGTGAGCTGACACTCTGGGCATGTTTTACAGTAGTTATGAACCTGGGTATACATTCCTGGCCAGTAAAAGCTCTTACTTATTCGCATGAAAGTCTTCATGAAGCCCAAATGACCAGCCCACGGAACAGTATTGACCTACCCTGAGCACCTCAGCCCTCGATACCTCAGGAAGACTGTAGCACTCTTGAATCTGATTCAACCTCTGGATCAACTAACACCGGTAAAGGTGAGTGTTCCTTTGCCTTAGACCTAGTGATAACTCCACACAACTTCCCCCTCCACTCTTGAATTAAGTCCAAAAGAATGGGACAAGCAGTTCCTAATAACACAGGATATGTATGGCAACTCTGGAGTTACCCCTACTTTGATGAGGTAAGGTTGGTTGTGTACTTCTAAATAAACCTCTGCTGTGGGCACCACAGACGTGTGGCAATGAACACAAACAACTGGTTCTGTCTCCTCTATATTCCATAGCTCTTGGCTTCCACACAAACTTGGGCTGGACAAGAGATCGAGTACAACCTGCGTTTAGCAATGCAGTTAGGGGGTCTACCATTTACCAGGACTGTAAAAGTTAGCTAATCAGATGACTCTGGGAAAGGTGCAACCCTAGGCCTTGGACCATAACACAGGTTTGTAGCTTTGGACTTTTTAACTGGACAAAAGGGGCGTGTGTGGCCTGCCTCACCACAGCTGTGACACACTACCTCTGCTTTGCGACCTGACCAAACCCTTTGGTTAGTCTGATCTACATGTGAAGGTTTTCTACAGCTGGCCTGACCCTGTGTATGGCTACTTGAACCACCCCCTTTCAAAAACCCCTCAGACTTACCCCCTTGGAGTCTGCATTGTCCAGCATAGCGGTAAGATCCCAGTCCCTTGTGAGCAGACACATAGGCAACCACCAGTTTAGCAGCCATTGCAGCAGTAGTCGGATCATGCTCCTTGACCCAGGCTTTCGCTTCTGGATAAAGCACCTTCAAATACTGCTCCAGGACCATTTCCTGTCTACCATCTTCATCATTTCCTCTTTACTGCAGGTGTCGTACTGGACCCATTTGCAAAAAGAGTCTTTCAGTCGAGTATACAGTTCTTGGGGGGGACTCCTCAGCCGGTGTGTCATAAGAGCGGAATCATTGACAGTAAGTTTCTTTTATTTGATACTTTTGCAGCACTGCAGCTTTCAACAAGCCATATTTCGTTGTATCTGCTGGATTCATTGCCACAAAAGGCCCCTCTGGCCTTTCCAGTCAAAAGTGGGATCAGACATATGGCCCACTCTTGCTGTGGCCAGTTGTAGACCTCAGCCAACCTCTCAAAAGTAGTGATGAAATGTTCGATGTCATCAAAGTCTTCAAGTTGTTGCAGCTTAGGCTCTTCTTTTAGTGCCCCAGCTATTTGTGTTGGTTGTTGGCCACCCCTGGCAGCCTCAAGGTCCTACTGAAGTTGTGTGACTTGATTCAGCACACTGTATTTCTGTTCCTGTTTTGCAGCTTCCTTTTCTTGTCTTCTTGTCTCTGTCCTTTGGGGTAGCCCTGGTATGGGGTAGCCCCATGACAATCTGTATCTCAGAATATTCTCATAGTTTGTCAGTTTCCCAACAGCATGCAGGTTGCTTTATTATTCCAGTCTAGTACAATAAACACAGAAGAGTTTCTTCATGTATATCAAAAAAAAATTAAAAAAAAAAATCAATCTGTAATGACACAGAAGTGCTGTTTGCGTCTTCCCTTGGTAAGTGATGTAAAATATGTATGAGCTCTTGGTTAAAATACCTATTTGACTAACTGCATGAGTCTGCAATTTGACTTGAGTCTATTTAGATAACTATTTAGATAAAATGAATAGGACATGCAAGAAAATGTATTAGACAATTTTGAGATGGGTAATAGGAGACAGACAAGTTTAAACAATTCCACGAAATCAGTCGAGTTGGCCAGTATGAACTAAGCTTGACCAGGCTAGAGGCCGCACTTGCAAACCTCACAAAGACTGTGTGTCTATATCACTGTCTAATCATTTAGTTTGAGGTTCCCCTATGATCAGTGTTGGGCATTAACGTACTGTGATACTATTAGGCTACGTTTCCCAATAACTAATAGTGTAACGGATTGCTTTTCCAAAACAGTAATATTATTACAGTTACTAATCCAAATAAGGCTGCCTTACTGCATTACTGAATACCAGGGGCGGTTTGTTCATTAGGGCGATCGGGTGACGCACCACCAAACAAAGACAGGATTTTTCTCTCACTTTCTACCACACTGTTAGTTAGCTGTGACTGTTTGACAGTTTGCCTCTGAATATTGCTGTCCAATCAGCGTCAAGTCATGTTCCATGGTGTCCCGACCATTTAAGGCGATTCCAGGCTGGTTGTAAATCAGATTGCCCTCATAGACTTTCATGTAAAGGCAGTTTTTCCGAGCTGCGGGCGCTGCAATGCAATTCCGGGAGGTTCTGGGAGGGCTTGCACTTATGAGTTTACGTCACGCTTCTGACACCTGAAAACGACTCCAAAAGTCCACCAGCTTGTTGCTCTCATTACGATCAGCTGCTGTACAAAACGTACGTTTATCATGATAATTCAACCGTAGTGTTGTGTCAGGAGAAGCAGTGACTTTAACAGCAGTGAGTAAGACATAGTATAAATAATATATGTAAATTGTTAAGCTATGAGGAGAGGAAAAGTCCGCTAGCCCCTAGGCTAATTTTTGCATTTTATGCTTATGTTAAATGTGATTTTTCTTAAGCCATGTTTTATGTGTGGTATAGTGGAGTCAATTGAAAGTTAACTTTATGCACTTAACCAATAACATTTTTTTTTCTTTCTTTTATTGCCAGAAACCACAGAAGAAAGAGGAAGTAGCAAGAATTGGCCACCGTTGGCATTTTGTCAAAGGAGGTTAAAAGAAGTAGCAAATCAACACGGAAAATAAAACAACAACAATAGAATTTACCTTTTATATTTCCTCTTACATGCCTTCTTGTTTGTGTATAAATACAGAGGAATGAACAGAGAACAGCGTACAGGGTCGGGGGGGGGGGGGGGCCTGGAGCCAATCCCGGCTGACATCAGGTGAAAGGCGGGGTACACCCTTGACAGGTCGCCAGTCCATCGCAGGGCCAGACAAACAACCACTCACATCCACACCTAAGGTGGACAGCATTGGCACTGAGCTGGGGCGACGGTGCAGTGGATAACACTGCACTGTCAACACACAGATGAGTAGGTCTGACTTAGTTCTACAAAACCCACACTACATATTTATTTTGTCATGTTTTTTAACATTTTGTATGTTGGTCATATGTAAAATGTTTTAGCAAGCAGGTTTCAGGGTTGTCACACTAAGAAAATAAAACCATTCCCCAACCAGAACCTCAACACCAAAGATATGTGGCAGGCGATCAAAAACATCACAGGCAGGGTGCAAATTAAGGAAGAAAAACCAGTACAGCACATGGGCGTGCTTCAGTGAACTAAAATCTTACAATGCTTATTTAACTAATGTCTGCAGTCTGTAGATTATCAAATTCATTACACCAGTTCATGGGTGCCCCATACCACACAACAATTTTTGTAGTCAGAGGTCGCAAGTATTCTAGAGCAAAACTGCCAGAAAGTCAGACCTGCAAACACACAGCAGACCATCATTTCTGCTCGAACGCAGACCCATACAACGCTTAACCAGAACCAAAGACACTATCCTAAAATACAGGTTGCATTATCATCTCTAATTCCTAAATCTTTTCATTTTAAGTTTAAAGTTTCAACTTACTCTTTTTTTAGCATGTATCTCCTTTCCTCTTGCTCATGTTAACTTTGAATGTAATCTGCATCCAGTAAAGCAGTTGTCATATACTGTTGGGGAGGTGGGAATTTTTGGGAATTCCAAAATTAAAACAAATGCCATGTTTATTGTGAAAGGACTCACAAAAGACTTAAATGAAATAAACACTATATTGATGTTATAATGTATCTCTACAATAACTAATCCCCAATTTCACTACCTATGCCTAAGCACAAGCACCAGTATTAGCTGACAATTGCATAAAATATTAAATGATATAGTGGTAATGCAATTATAGTGTTGCCACCTGTCCCATAAAATACAGAATTGTCCTGTATTTGAGAACTAAATAGCGCATACCGTTTTAAATTAATACGGGACGCAGTTTGTCCCACATTTCTGAGTTGTCTTTAATGCAGCATCCCATGCAAATCATTCCACTCTGTGAAGACTTCTCCTTTTCTACCTCTGATTGGGTAATACTCGCTGGCTTTGTTGGTTTGATTAATACCGTCACATTCAGGGCGGGAGTCGAGTTGAAATAGTGGCGGGGGCAGCTCCAGAAACCCCTCACGTCCCCTCTGAAACGAAAGCGGATGCAAAAGTACCGACGACAACAAGAGTGGTAGAGATCAAATAGTCCACTTGATGAGAATCAAGCTAAACTGCACAATTTGTCAGACAGTGTTCTGTGTGGTGCACGGTGGCCCGTGTAATGACTTAATAAAACATACTAGGACTAATTTTCTGATTGATTACTCTGGATTTCATATGCTGCCTGTTTTGTGAAGAAATATTGTTACAATGTAAATGACTCATGTCTAAATTATGGTATGATTTGTTTTTTTAAGGTTGAGGTATACAGTCAGACACATTTAATAAGAGAGAGAGAGATATAGGCTATTTAATACACATTTATCAAAATATAGTGCCTATGTGAAGAATACAAAACACAACAATGTGTAATGCTAAACCAATCTATAGAATTGCATCCTTCAATACTATATAACAATAGGCTAAATAAAAACTGATAAAATATGTAATTTTATTTTGCCTACTAACCAATTATAAAAATAGTGATAGAGGACAAGAACAGGTGCTCTGTGGAGCTCATGAGGAAGCTTTTTCTCACTCAACTTTGAGCAGTCCTGTTTATAGTTTTACTGTAGCTGTTTGAAAGACAAACACGAACACTGTAGCCTTCTTCTGACAATAAAACATTTATAAAAGGAAGTAGGCCTAGCATGTTCCAATAATGCCAACCCGGTCTCACTCCCAAGTCGTCACATATGGACGCTTGGTCAAGAGCCATAATCGTCAGTTTGTGACGCACTAGGGATCCCTTTGACGTCATAGTTCGACGTATTGAGGGAAGCCCTGTTGTGTCAGTTTTTGATGGTAAAGGCAAGTATGATATTTAAGAGAAAAGACGAAGTAAGGAGGTGATTGGGGTGGATAGAGGGCCAGAACCCGGACCTTGAAGCAGGAGAACAGGGTTTGTGTCCCGTGCGAAACAAAACATTAAATGTTTTTATTTAGGCGAGTGAGGTAAATTGACATTAACGTTACCATTGGTTACCACCAAACCATGATCTTTTCCTAACCTTAACCAAGTAGTTTTGTTGCCTAAACCCAACCAAGTACTTTCTGTGCCTAAACCTAACGAAACTGCAACGTTTCACGACTTTAATTATGCGCGTTTCAACATGGCAATGTATCGAAACATTACGTTTTATCTTGAAAGTGTAACCGGATATTGCATATTTATTGTTGCTAAGCGTTGCTAACTTGACTGTGGATCCCTAAACGTCAATAATTGATGCAAAAGGGCTACCCAAGTCTTTAAAAAGCGACGACAAAGGGCCTTGACCATGCGTCAGACATTTGACGAGTAGGGAGTGAGACTGTGTTGATAATGCACACAAGACCTAATACTTCTAATCCAATGATGTTCATGGAAAATCAGTTGCAAAAGTCTTTCTTATTGAATCGTATCAAAGCATTTGTTTTAGCCTTTTTATAGTTCATAAGTTATGGAAATGTTGATTTAATAAGTTAATAAAACACAGTTCACATCCTATTTTTTGTGTTCTCGCTGTCACATGTAGTGGGACAACGGTGTGGATTTGTGCATTTTATATTGAATAAATTTGGAGCTACTCCAAATTCCTCTTTTCCTCTCCCAGAGAGGAGCAGGGGGGTTAAAGATCAACTTTCAACAGACTGCTGAAGATACCCCAATGGAAGGGGGGGGTGGAAAGTTGCTTTCTTTAACTGCTATGCCTGGGCAGTTGATCGTAAAACTGGCGCCTTTTTGATCTACGAAGCTGATAAAGCGGTGCCTGACTGTTAAACTGACAAAAAGGGACACTAACCAGCGATTAGCATTTCCCTGAACAGCCTATCAAAACTGCCCCCCCCCCACACTGTGTTTCATTACCCCATCAAAGGGATACTCCTTGTCTCACCAAAGTGTGACATAACCCAGGAAGCCGAACTTTAAATAACCAAAGACTGCAGTCTCCAAAAACTCAAAGCATTTAATTAAGTTTAATTAAATCTTTTAGTTACTTGATTACATTTGCCTCTATTTGAGTAGTTATGTTACCATGTTGTTCCTATCCGTTGCTGATATTAGTGCTGAAAAGAATCTAAATAAGTTACTTTAAGTGTTTTTATTTTTAGAAAGATTAAGGACACTCCTTCATCTAATGTGTAACCAATAGTTGTTCACAATACTTTCTCACAAAATTCCTTTAGAAATGATAAAGAAATGTCATACAATACTCTTAATCGCCAGCTTGAATTTAAGGCTGAATAACTAAATTCCCCAGTTCCTAAGGAGAAATGGATTAATCTAAGCTTTCCTCATGTAACCTGAGCTCCCCCAAGTGGACGAAATTAGTATTACATACCATCGTTGGAAATGCCGTGAATGTATAAATATCCTGACCAATAATGTGACAATTGTTTCCTGTTACCAAATGATTAACTTAGAACGGTACAACCGTTTGACCATTGGAGGTTTGATTGTGGAAAATATTTGATTATAATACGCGCAAGTAGATTTCTTTTCTTTTAGACATTAAGTTTAGGAAGGCAGTCCCTCGGGAAACCTGAAACGCCCTCTGGGGAACCACGCCCCAGGCAACAGAAGCGCGACATGCAAGGTCGCTCTCGCTCTCTGCTCTTCTCCTCCCCTCGTGCCCTGATCTTCCGCTCTGCTCTCTGGACGCTTCGGCACGCGTCCGGCGTGCCTCGCCAGGCAACGCCTAAGAGTCAGCCAGCGCAACAGGCGTTTGTTCGGTTGAAGGTACACACGCGAAGTGCCGCGACATCGATCTGCCCCTCAGTTTGTTTTATTTTCTTTCGTTTTGTTAAAGTTATCAGTCCGTTAAGTTACACTGGACTAATTCAGGAACGACCAAGTTCCACTTTAAGCTTTTTCGTCAAGCCAACTTCACCGAGGTCAGACCAAGCCACGTGGTCTCGCCAGTGGCAACAAAGGAAACCTGAAAACAGCCGAATTGCCAGACGGAGGACAACGTTTTCTTCAGTCAGACACAGAGAACCCCGGAGAATCCCTAGCAAAAAGCCAGGATCGGGCAGGTAGCATGGGACCCGTGCAACAGGCCAAAGCAGGCCCTCGACAAGCCGTAAGATCTAAAACATTCTGTGGTCAGAGATGTACCGTAATGTTAATATTTCCTTTTAACTCCTAAACTCATAGCTTTCTTTCATCAACTTTCATTAGTTCTCCTATGCCGTATGAGTCAAATGCTTCCTACAATCAAACCTCCATTGCTCATTGTTCCGCCATTATTTATTTTCCCTGTATTTAACCACCCGTTTATATCGCTTTAACTGTAATCAGGAAACTCTGTGTGTTGCCTATTTCCATGTCCCTGCCAAGAGAATTGACCCTTTAGATATGAGACTGACTGATTTAAGATAATTTAGCGATTATTAAACTAACTGATCACTAGTAATAATTGTATAATTATTAAAAGCTACCTAGAGGTCCGGAGACTCTAGGATTATAACAACTCCGGTGGTGCCCTGAAACGAGGAATATGTTTGATTTTATGAATATTAAAATTCATAGTCGGGTATTAATTCTCATAAATTTATTAAAAATTTAAAATCACTTACTGAAACCTGGCTGGGTGATGGAGAACATGTTAGCCTAAACAAATCCACCCCTCCCAGTCATATTAATACTCCCATTCCTTGAGGGGCACAGGCTGAGGAGGTGGAGTTGCAGCTATCTTCGACTCTAGCCTACTAATCAGCTCTAAACCTAAACTAAATTATAACTCATTTGAAAGCCTTGTTCTTAGTCTTTCGCACCCAAGTTGGAAATCACTGCAACCAATTCTTTTTGTTATAGTGTACCGAGCACCTGGCCCAAACTCTGAATTCTTATCTGAATTTGCAGAGTTTTGGTCAACTTTAGTCCTTAAAATGGACAAAGCTATTATTGTAGGGGATATCAATATTCATGTGGATGTAGAGAATGACCGCTTCAGTACTGTGTTTAACTCTGTTAGATTCAATTAGCTTCTCTCAGTGTTTATGAACCGACTCACTGTTTTAACCACACCCTCGACCTTGTTTTGGTATACGGTATTGAAATTGAACATTTAATAGTGTTCCCACAGAATCCCTCTTTATCTGACCACTGTTTGATAACTTTTGAGTTTGTATTGCTGAACTACACGCCATTGGGCAAAAATTTCTATACAAGATGTCTGTCTGATAGTGCTGTAGCTAAATTTAAGGATGCGATTCCATCAGCTCTATATTCATTATCAAGTCACAAAGTAATGGAGGACTCCTATGCTAATTTCAGTCTCTCCCAAGTCGATCATCTTGTTGATAGTGCTGCAGGCTCACTGCGAATGACACTCGACTCTGTAGCCCCACTAAAAAAGAAAATAATAAAACAAAGACGGTTAGCTCCATGGTATAATACTGAAACTCGCAAATTAAAGCAAATATCGCGGAAACTTGAGAGGAATTGGCGTTCCACCAAACTGGAAAATTCTCGTTTAATTTGGCAAGATAGTCTTAAAACTTACAGGATGGTCCTCCGTAATGCCAGAGCAGCGTACTACTCGTCATTAATAGAGGAAAATAGGAACAACCCCAGGTTTCTTTTCAGCACTGTAGCCAGGCTGACAGAGAGTCACAGCTCTATTGAGCCAAGTATTCCCATAGCTCTCAGTAGTTACAACTTCATGAGCTGCTTTAATGATAAAACTCTAACTATTAGAAACAAAATTCACCAAGACCTGCCCTCAACTGGCACCAACTTATCTCTAAACTCAGGAACCTTATAAACAGCTGTAGAACCAGATATATGTTTAGACTGCTTTGCTTCCCTCAATCTTTACCAAATAACTTCAATAATTTCTTCATCTAAACCATCAACCTGCCTCTTAGACCCCATCCCGACTAGGTTGCTTAAAGACGTTTTACCCTTAGTCAGCACTTCTATACTAGATATGATCAATCTCTATCAACAGGCTATGTACCACAGTACTTTAAAGTAGCTGTAATTAAACCTCTTCTGAAAAAGCCCAAACTTGATCCGGATGTTTTAGCCAACTATAGACCTATATCTAACCTTCCTTCCTCTCTAAGATCCTGGAGAAAGCAGTTGCTAAACAGCTGTGTGACTTTCTACAGAGCAATAGTTTATTTGAGGATTTTCAGTCAGGATTTAGAGTTCATCATAGCACAGAGACAGCAGTGGTGAAAATTACTAATGACCTCCTTATTGCATCAGACAAAGGACTTGTCTCTGTACTGGTTTTATTAGATCTTAGTGCTGCATTTGATACCATTGACCATCAGATCCTATTGAAGAGACTGGAACATTTCATTGGCATTAAAGGAACCGCTCTAAGCTGGTTTAAGTCCTATTTATTAAATCGATTTCAGTTTGTACATGTTAACATGTTAACGATGAGTCCTCCATGCACACCAAAGTTAGTCATGGAGTTCCTCAAGGATCTGTCCTCGGACCAATCCTCTTCACTTTATATATGCTTCCCTTAGGCAATATTATCAGGAAATATTCCATAAACTTTCATTGTTATGCAGATGATACTCAGTTATATCTATCGATCAAGCCAGATGAAACTCATCAGTTAGCTAAACTTCCTGGAAAAACCTGGATGACCTGTAATTTTCTCATGTTAAACTCAGATAAAACTGAAGTTATTGTTCTGGGGCCTAAGCACCTCCGTGACGCATTATCTAAAGATATAGTTTCCCTTGATGGCATCGCCCTGGCCTCCAGCACCACTGTGAGGAATCTTGGAGTTATCTTTGATCAGGACATGTCGTTTAAGTATCACATCAAGCAAATTTCAAGGAACCGTCTTTTTTCACCTACGTAATATTGCGAAAATCAGGAATATCCTGTCTAAAAATGATGTAGAAAAACTAGTCCATGCATTTGTTACTTCTAGGCTGGATTACTGCAATTCCTTATTATCAGGCTGCACGAAAAAGTCTGTTAAGACTCTTCAGCTGATCCAGAATGCTGCAGCACGTGTTCTGACAGGAACCAGGAAAAGAGATCGTATTTCTCCTGTTTTAGCTTCTCTGCATTGGCTTCCAGTAAAATCCAGAATAGAATTTAAAATCATTCTTCTTACCTACAAAGCTCTTAATGGTCAGGCACCATCTTATGTTAAAGAACTCATAGTACCTTACTACCCCACCAGAGCACTGCGCTCCCAGAATGCAGGGTTACTTGTGGTTCCTAGAGTCTCCAAAAGTAGACTAGGAGCCAGAGCGTTCAGCTATCAAGCTCCTCTCCTGTGGAACCAGGTTCCAGTTTGGGTTCAGGAGGCAGACACCATCTCCACGTTTAAGAGTAGGCTTAAGACTTTCCTCTTTGATAAAGCTTATAGTTAGGGCTGGCTCAGGTGAGTCCTGAACCATCCCTTAGTTATGCTGCTGCCTAGACTGCCGGGGGACTTCCTATGATGCATTGAATTGAATTGTAATCTATGTTGTTAGACTGAATCGCTAGACATGGATCAACCTCACTCACATTAAGGTGGTTTGGCTTTGAGCAGACAGATGTAGCTCAAAAGACATCAATCTGCAAACAATGTCAGAAATTGGTGTTGGTTAAACACCGAAAACTAACCATTGCACAAAATATCAGGAATATAAAAAGAGTCACCTGTCCAAAACAGGCCTAAACCAGCCAATGTACCAGGAATAAAAAAACTTCCTGTTCCAACACCGCAACAATGACGATGACAGAATCAAAGACATTACGACAACATCTACGACAGAACTCAGGGCTAATAATGCAGATGAAATTTTTACTTGCACTGTTTGATCTCAGTAATACTTGCACTGGTGATTTCACAGTTTTTATATTGTTTTCACTTAAATGTTTCAGTTTTAAGTACATAAATAAGACATGTTTCCATTAATTTCATTAGTGAGCCACAATTAATATCCATAACCATTCCTGTTTGGTTCCCAGACCGTAGCCCTTTCAAATTTTAATCTCCCAGACAACTGCTGGCTTACTTCTGTACATAATCTTTGATTTTGCTTTGACTATCCATCTTATGAAGAGTACTACAACATAAACATAGGGGCGGCTGTGGCTCAGGAGGTAGAGCGGGTTGGCCAACTTTCATTGTTAGCCGTGTGTTTTACCACCCAAAAAACACTCGTTTTAAACTTTTTCACCCACAATTCTGTGGTAACAACTGCAGGTGAGCTGCTTATGGAGAAGGCCTACAGTACATATCTCTCTGTGTCTCTGCAACTGTAAGTAGACTGTATGGTGAGCGATCATGGATGGAGTTGGTCTCTTGGACGGATAGAAAAATAGAAAGTCATGCTCAGCACATAAAATCTGAGCGAAATTGAGGATTTTCTGTCTTGGGTTATGAGTTCAGGGCAGCCCAAGAATTTAAAAATAAGTTTGATGAACTGGAAACAACTGGTTCATCTGGTCAGCTCAACGCACAGGGATGGGACGTCCCCATACCCATTGCAGGAGCCAAAATAAAATAATTTGTAAATGGCTTTAAAGTGATCATGTACAGGAAAACTAAATGCAAATGAGAAATGACAATTGAAAGTAGATGGCTCTATCCTCCTAGTCATCACAAGACAATATCATAATCAAATTTTACTATTATAGTACAGAAGACCCAATCTTTATTGACTGACCATTATGTGATCAACAATGTTGCTATGGCAAAGGTAATCTTAAACTCACCTGAAGGTCATAAATCCTGAGGATCTCTGCGGGGCCTCTGCTCTCTTGGCCTTCTGCCTGTACAGGGCAGTCAGTTGTGAGATGTGTATCTCTCAAGCTCGCAATAGAATTGGTTGCATAGGTTCAACATTTGTAAAGCGATGAACTCAGCAAACACCTGCAAACACATAAATGTATAGGTAGGTAAAGTACGACAGGAACACACCTGGACACTCATCTTAGAGACTCCTGGGCCCCCGTTAACATCTGTCTGTGTGTCCCAGGCTGAGTGAGAAGATGGTCCTGAGTGATCCCGGTCACCTCGAGGACCAGTTCACCACCAACATCCTGAGACAGTGGGCGTCCAATCACAACACGCTGGGAGAACACATAAAGGCCCAGCTGATCAAGAACAACCAGCCCCACAAGAGACGGAGGTGAGGACAGATTGATCTCTTCAGGAGGTATTGATAATTGATGGCTGATTGTGTCTGTCTCTACCAGGCTTCACTCAGACCCCGATCCTTCAGGCTCTGCAGCTTGTTCAGGCCAGCTGTGACAAGGTCCACAAGATAAGGTACGCACATACACGCTGACAGGTGACATCACTGTGGCGGCTGATATCACTCCCAGACCAAGCCTCCCATAAGGCTCCGAGCACCTCGCCTCGCTCCAGGAAAGTAGTAGTCCCTCAACAATGAGGAGAGCGCCTCCAGCAGCGCCTCGGTACGTAGCCCCACCTACTCCTGTGTGAGGACAACCTGAATCTGCATCTCGTTCGTTGATTAGTCTGTTTCAAAACCACACGGAAATTTGATATTTGGTGTCTGATTTGTGAAACCAGGAAGCAGCTTTGTGTCTTCACCGAGAAGGAACCTCCAGGTTTGAAAAGTGATGCCTCAAACCTGCATTGTCTCTTACAGCCAGCACTAGGGCGACGCCACTGGATAGTGTATGGACTTAGTTGCTAGTTTCAAGTGTTCTTCATCACAGCATGATTTAGTAAATTATGGTCCCACTTAGAGGAAAATGGAGTAGAAAGCAGGGGAGGCTTTAGGGCGGGGCAACCTTTTGATTGGCAAGTCTCTGTGTGACCCAAATATGGTACCCAATGGGTGTTCAGTCTGTGTTCAGGACGGAGCTGAAGACCTCCTTTTCTTTCAGCTGGACAGGTAGGCTGGAATAAAATACAGCTGCTCGTTCCTTCCTATAAATTGAACTAAAAGACGTTCTGTTAGCTTCCTGCTCAGCTTCCAGTCTGAAGGGGAGATGTTTGTTAACCTGCTTCACTTCTCCAGACGTTTGGGAACAGACTTTTGTTCGTCTGTAGAAGCTAAATCATTTATTACCTGACACACCGACACCGTACTTTTACTGCCAGAATATTTAACTCCTGAGATTCACCGTCACTTTCTGTCACTCAGACTATCAAACACTCTGAGACCTTGTTACGACCTCGCTCATGTGGGCAAGGAAGATAACATAAACCAGATTTGGTAAAGAAAAATTATTTGTAGGGTAAGGCTGACATGCAGTAAACTGTGACAGACAAAGGGCAGATTGGATGCTGCTTAAAACAATAAAAACGCAACCAAAAAAATCTCTACTGAGAGAGATGGCGAGCTTAAAGGTAGTGAACGACAAACACATTCTAAACCAAAACCACAGAGCAGCACCCTTAGACCTATTGAAACTAACAATGTAGCTAAATCAATTTAAAGCTAAACCTGGGCCCTATTTTCATGAACATGTTTAACATCAATTATCTCAAAATAAAACACGTATTTCACAGTATTCTCAGACAACCTGACACAGCTGCCTCGAGTGACAAGCACATACTCTATTTAGCCACAGTTGCTGGCAATTGCCTTCACTCAATTGGAGGAATCCCTCACCGGCCGCGCCAATCGTCATTGAGCCCAGCCAGTAGGAGGAGCAGACATCATCTGGTCCATTCCTCAGCAGGCAATCCTACAGCTCATTAGCGTACACGTTCACGCAGAACATAGGTGGCTACTAACACACAGCAGTAGCAGACCTCCAGATTAAAGGAGCTGCTCTGATAACAGCACCTGTCAGGGAGACGTCCTGCAGGGTTTCCACAGAAAGGAAAAAGGCTAAATTTTCAAAATTTAAGGCCTTAAATTTGCTAAGGTTTGTTCTAGGTCTTTAATAATTTTAAATGGGTATTTACCAACGTCCATGTAACTGTATTGATTGCACTTTTTTTGATAACTTCCTTCCTTCCCTAGGTATTTACCCCATGTGATATGAACTATGAGCTCTTTATTGCTGCTCTTACTAGTATGTATTGTCAGTTGTAGATCTGTATTTGATGCTTGTATGTTCCTCAAATGTAAGTCACTTTGGATAAAAGCTTCTGCCAAATGAGTAAATGTAACGCTATCTCTAATGCTCATTGAAATGCCCCCGCAGCGCAGGTGCTGGTGTAGATCTTTCTGTTGCTAGTCCAAATCGGTCCATATAGTTATATATTGGGTAGCCGTTATATTGATTGGACGCTGCAGCTGATCGTACTGATCTGATAAATCAGGACAGATAACAACATCAAACTCAAGTGTATTGCTGCAAAGTCTTATATTTGAGTTGTTTTGTGATTCACTGTCTTGTTAAAATCTGTTCATTGTAGGTCTGAACAACAAAAGCCCCCCACACACACAACTTTTTGTATTTATTAGAAAGATCTTTCTTTTATTTCTACCATCAACTTTTATTGGGGAGACAAAAACTGAGGGAGTAAGAGTCTGTCTTCAAGAAACATGTTTACTACATTAATCATCATTTCTATTCAGTCACAGGCTGGACATTCTTGTGTTTAGTCCAAATAGACAACAATAAAACATAGCACACTAAGGAGTGGCACAAGTCACTAAACTGCATCAAAGTATCTAATGAAGCGACAACCAAATTTTTTGCAAATTGAATAATTTGAACTCGCACAAACCAGCGAATTTCGCGACAGATGCCTCATTTGCGCTGCCCAGAGTGAAATTGCGTCTTTGCATTGACTTTGTATGTAAACAAGCTGCCCAAAACGCTGGATTCGCTTTCAGTGTGAACACACCTTAAGTTGTCAGGTTACAGCTCTGTCCTGTCCTGTACATCTTGATAGTTTAGTTAAATTAAAGGACAGTGTTGACCATGGGGGAGCTGCGGTTGGTAACGTTAAAGCAAATTAGGGATGCAAACTAACGTTAGTCCTTTTAAGCAAATGAGGAGATTCTTTTGGATTTTGATGTACAAATTAAATACTTGTAATAATGCAGAAGGGAGGTGGTTCTCATGTTGCTTATTTATGCTAACTTCTACAAATGTATACAGCAGTAAATTAAGACAAAAAGGCAACATGAATAATCCTATCTATAATGATTGTGAGGTCATGTGTTTTCCTGCCATTATAAGGTGGTGAGGCTCAAAACTGCTTGGTGATGCACAATGAATATAAAATCATTGTGGAGAGCATCAAAACTAACCAAATGAATTTTCCCAAATCAAATGGTTCCGGTAGACCTATTTAGCAAGTTTAGCTTTTGGGGTGTAGTTTATATATATTTTTTCTGCTCCCCCGAGTTTATCCATCAGCTGTAGGTGAAGTTTTATAAAGTTGGCAAAAAGACAAAGAACACTTGTTTTTTTTTCTTCTGAATTTCATTACCGGTGATTCATTTTTCACGTCAGCAGGTGTTAATTATGTAGCTTATCAATGTCATTGTCGAATGACAATACATTGATTACTCGCAAGTAATTTTATGACTGCATTTCCTCTTGTGCGTTTCTTTTTTTAAGTCTAAATAGAGGTCTTAAATTTGACCAGGTGAAACCCTAATATTGTTCCATTACCTCGTCTACCTGACATAACAATTTGCATAGTGTGGGACTTCTTTTAAACAATCTTTATTTGCTTATGATTTCATTATCTACATTTAAAGCTCCCTTTTTATATTTATGTAAAAGTGTTGCTGATGGAATAAAATGATGAAGTCGCTTTTTCCACAAAACACAGTAAAGTAGCTTTTAAAAACAGTATCACAAATGAGAGCGTCCTCCAGCCCACTTGATGTAATACCTACAAATTTTTTACTGAAAGTAATAGATTCTGTTGGGCCCCATTTGATCTCTGTTTTCAACAGATCCCTATCTACTGGTTGTGTCCCTGATTATTTTAAAACGGCTTGCTTGAACCCACTTTTAAAGAAACCTGGTTTAGATCCCTCCCTCCCACATAATTTTAGACCATTTTCAAAACTGCCTTTTATTGCAAAGATTCTAGAAAGAATTGTGTCCAAACAGCTGCTCACTGTGCTGGAAAATAACAAAATATTTGAAAAGTTTCATGGTTTTAGGAAGTACCACAGCACTGAGACTAGGCTGCTTAAAGTCACCAATGACCTTTTAATGTCTGCTGATGAAGGCATGTGCTTGTACTCCTGGACCTTAGCGCTGCTTTTGACACCATTGATCACAACATCATGTTAGACAGACTGAGGCACTGGGTGGGGATCTCTGGTACTGCCCTAGAATGGTTTTCATCCTACCTGTCAAATAGGAAGTTTTGTGTGTCTGTAAACAACTATGTCTCTTTGTTCTGTCCAGTTAAATATGGTGTGCCTCAGGGGTCGGTCTAACAAAATAAGGATTATTATTATTATTATAAAGTAAGTAGTAAAAGGAAATTTTATTTAGCTCAAGAGATTAAGGTTATCACTTAACACCAAAAAATCTCTAAGAATCTGGAAATAGAGAATGTTCAACATCATTGAAAAAGAATGAAAATTAAAGCTGCAAGCAGCGTTGGGCGGGCCCTCGCACTAGTAGCGCGTCCGCGCGTGAGCCAGCCGAGTTGCACATTCTGGAGCTCTGCCGGTGCGGCTGTGAATTTCCTACGCGGTTCCGACGCCGCATGAATGTGCTATATGTCACTTCCTGTGTCCCCTATGTGGAGCTACATAGCACTTGCCGCTATGAATATAAATCGGTATTGACGTGTAGATGTCTGCGGGGTGGGAGAGTTATCAAGCACGTAAAGTTTGTTTCAGATGTGAGCATGTACACTGAACAATAATGTACCCAAACAATAAAATAAATTCCTTTTATATTTCCCTGCCTTGTTGTTTATGTGTACATACAGAGGAAGAATGTGAGAACAGCACACATTTCATCGTTACTGTGTGTTAGAGCATGGGAGAACAGTGGATACTTTTAATACAGCCCACACCCCTAATACTGTGTAACTATAACAAGTAGAGAACAGAAGAAAAAGATGTTCTTTCTTTACAACTGTCTGCATAGCTTATTCATATTGTGTAATGAATGAAAATAAATAGGCCTACTAGGCTCCTCTCTACTTTGACATTTAAGATTAGCTTGTTTGATCCACCTTCATACACATGTGACATTACTGTACAACTTGAGAAAGGTGAGTTGTTTTCTGCTCCAGCCTGCCTAAAAGAAAAGCGTTTTGGGGATTAAATGGACTTTATTAGCTGCTGCAGTGCAGGATGAACTCAGAATAGACCCATTTCTCACCTTATTATTCTAAATCATGCAACGAAGAAGAAGAAATGCATAAGAAATCCTGGGACAAAATCTGTCCACAAATACTGTACAGCATGTAGTCTGATGATCAAGACTTGTGTTATAGCTGACTTGGGCAGTGAAATGTTTTTTTAATTCATGTGGTCATAGTTGTCCACAACTCAAATCAGAATATAAGAAGAAATGTTTTATACCACCTCAAGAAGGCTTCCTATCAGAAAGGTAGGAAGGTATTTCAAATGTACAACTGCAGTACTTAAATCTAAGTAAAGTAATTTCCCGACATTTTTGTGTTACTTTACTTTTAATAGACCCATGTAAGAGGTTTTATACTTCCTGTGAGTATAATCCAATCAATCTTATTTTCATACTGTATATCCGTTGTGTAATTTGATAAATTGTGTTGTATGTCGTGCTCGCATCTCAGAGAAGACTCTGACTGCAACATGCGTCTTTGTAAAGAGAGAAACGGACAGAAAAAGTCTCTAACTCTGCCTGTCAGCTCGCTCTGCTCCGTTAAAACTGAATTTACCATACAGAATTGAATACGAGTGCACTCCAGATTTAGCTGCAGCCAGCTGACCGTGTGCTTCTCCCTATACCGCAGTTCTGTGTCCATGCATGCAGCAAACTGAAAGCACTGTCTGTCGGTGCTTCTACGTGAAAAGAGAAGGAAGACATTGCTGGTAGTATTGTCTTCAGAGTTGTTAAACACCTCAGCGCACTGAAGGAAGCCATCTGACTGTGTGAGGGGCAAGATCGTTGATGTCTGCAGGCAGAGTAGGAGCTCTCCTGTCTGACTGGTCCACCAATAGCAGAGAAGATGACCCCTTGAGACACAGCCCCTCCTCATTTGCATAATGAGGCAGAAATGCATACAAAAATTTAAAAAAGACAGGCAGAAATAAATACCATGGGTGAAAATAAATAAGGTAAATAAATACAAAGGAAGAATAAAACAGACAAAAATATTAAACACACACATAAATAAATACATTAAAAAAATTAGTAATAAATAAAGTTGAATAAACAAATAAGGTAATTATAACAAAGGTGAATAAGTAAAGGCACTAATTAAAATATATACATTTATGTCTCCTTGTATAATTTAATTACTACCTACATTTATTTATTTACTTAATTTTTTTGTGTATTTAATTGGATGCTTATTTATTTATTGAGCATTTATTTATTTCTGTATTTATTTCTGACTGTGTCAGGATCGGTCCTCCATAGCGGGGTGGGAGAGTTATCAAGCACGTAAAGTTTGGTTCAGATGTGAGCATGTACACTGAAGTTACAACAACTTCCTGTGTCATGGCGAAGACTTGATCTCTGACGCCACGCCACGGACACACCCATTGACGAAAACTCGCAAATAGCACAACTTTTCATCTTCAATGCCTTTAGAAGGCACAGCACAAATTTGAAGTCGGTCGGACTAAATCCCTAGGAGGAGTTCGTTAAAGTACGAAGTGTGTAAATCATCCAAAATTTGACGTAAAATTCAAAATGGCCGACTTCCTGTTGATTTTAGGGCATCGCTCCAAGAGGCTTTTTTGTGCGTCTGGACAAGATACACGTACCACAGAAAATTCGTGCACGTAGGTAAAACGTGCGGCGGGGGCTGCTTCGTTAAAAGTCACTTCCTGTTGCCAGCAGGTGGCGCTATGACTGTCTGTGAATGTCAGCATGTACATGTGTTCAGGGCGGGACTCTCATCCTACATGTACAGTTTGGTCCAGATGTGAGCATGTACACTGAAGTTACGACAACTTCCGTGTCATGGCGAAGAGCTGATCTTTGACGCCACGCCACGGAAACGCCCATTGACGAAAACTTGCAAATAGCACAACTTTTCATCTTCAATGCCTTTAGAAGGCACAGCACAAATTTGAGGTCGGTCGGACTAAATCCCTAGGAGGAGTTCGTTAAAGTACGAAGTGTGTAAATCATCCAAAATTTGACGTAAAATTCAAAATGGCCGACTTCCTGTTGATTTTAGGGCATCGCTCCAAGAGGCTTTTTTGTGCGTCTGGACAAGATACACGTACCACAGAAAATTCGTGCACGTAGGTAAAACGTGCGGCGGGGGCTGCTTCGTTAAAAGTCACTTCCTGTTGCCAGCAGGTGGCGCTATGACTGTCTGTGAATGTCAGCATGTACATGTGTTCAGGGCGGGACTCTCATCCTAGATGTACAGTTTGGTCCAGATGTGAGCATGTACACTGAAGTTACGACAACTTCCGTGTCATGGCGAAGAGCTGATCTTTGACGCCACGCCACGGACACGCCCATTGACGAAAACTTGCAAATAGCACAACTTTTCATCTTCAATGCCTTTAGAAGGCACAGCACAAATTTGAGGTCGGTCGGACTAAATCCCTAGGAGGAGTTCGTTAAAGTACGAAGTGTGTAAATCATCCAAAATTCGACGTAAAATTCAAAATGGCCGACTTCCTGTTGATTTTAGGCTATGGCTCCAAGAGGCTTTTTTGTGCGTCTGGACAAGATACACGTACCACAGAAAATTCGTGCACATAGGTGAAACGTGCGGCGGGGGCTGCTTCGTTAAAGGTCACTTTCTGTTGCCAGCAGGTGGCGCTATGACTGTGGGTGAATGTCGGCATGTACATGTGTTCAGGGCGGGACTCTCATCCTACATGTACAGTTTGGTCCAGATGTGAGCATGTACACTGAAGTTACGACAACTTCCTGTTTCATTGCGAATCATCGACGCCACGGACACGCCCATTGACGAAAACTCGCAAATAGCACAACTTTTCATCGTCAATGCCTTTAGAAGGCACAGCAGAAATTTGACGTCGATCCGACTAAATCCCTAGGAGGAGTTCGTTAAAGTACGAAGTATGTAAATCATCCAAAAATGGCCATAAAATTCAAAATGGCCGACTTCCTGTTGACTTTAGGCTATGGGTTCTTGAGGCTTTTTTGTGCGTCTTGATACGATACATGTCCCCAGAAAATTTTGTACATGTAGGTTGAACGTGAACGAGGGGCTAATCATTTCCAATTTTCTAGGTGGCGCTAGCGAGTCATTTTGCCACGCCCATGTGCGAAACTTGTAGAATACGAAATTTTTCACCGGTTCTGACATGTTTGCAAATTTTGGTGAGTTTTCGAGTATGTTTAGGCCATGTCATTTGGGCCTACTTTGCAGAAAAAAAAAAAAAAAAAATCCGAGCAATTTCAATAGGGACCTCGCACGGTCGTGCTCGGGCCCTAACAAATTGCTTATCAAAATTGTTGCTGGTTAATTATCTGATCAAGCAGTCAATTACTTAGTCTATTCAGCTTTATGCAAGCTCTGCCTTATTTTGTGTCAAATGTAGAAATGACGGAAGATGTTGTGAGAAGATGATACTAATAAAGAGAACTTTAATTATGATAATGGAGTATTTTTCAGGACTATCTGAAAATGGGCATTTTGTAAATTTTATTAGCAGTAATTTTGTTGAGTGAGTTTAGTATTTGAGTCTAGCAAAATACTTTTTTTTTTTTTTTGTAGATTTCCCTCAGCGTGTAAGTTCTGTACAATAAATTAAATGTTTTTAAAAAATGTATTTATGTATATTTATATTTAAGTTACGGTTTACTCAAATATTATTACCACTACTTAAAAAGTTTGAGGTAATCAGTTTCCACAAATATTTTGAGTTTCTGAACTTATTTGGGTTTACAGTGTAGCATTTATTACAAAAATGATTTTACTATAATCTATTTTTGATAGCTGTATATGTATGTTTGATATGAAAAGGTTTATTCTTTGCACCTGTTGTCAAAAAAACACGGACATATACACTCACCAGCCTTGCTTGTACTGCGTTGGACCCCCTTTTACCTTCAGAACTCCTTAACACTTCGTGGCATACTTTCAACAAGTGTTCATATTGACATGATAGCATCACGCAGTTGCTGCCGATTTGTCAGCTGCACATCCATAATGCAAATCTCCCGTTCCGTCACATCCCAGAGGTGCTCTATTGGCTTGAGATCTGGTGACTGTAGAGGCCGTTGGAGTACAGTGAACTCACTGTAATGTTCAAGAAACCAGTTTGAGATGATTTGAGCTTTGTGACATGGTGCATTATCCTGCTGGAAGTGGCCATCAGAAGATGGTTACACTGTGGTCATAAAAGGATGGAGAAGGTCAGCAACAATACTCAGGTAGGCTGTCGCGTTTAAACGATGCTCAGTTGATACTAAGAGGCCCAAAGTGTGTCAAGAAAATATCCCCACATCATTACACCACCTAGTGATGGTTGTGGGTGAAAATCCCAGTAGATCAGCTGTTTCTGAAATACTCAGACCAGCCCATCTGGCACCAACAACCATGCCACGTTCAAAGTCACTTCATTCCCCTTTCTTCCTCATTCTGATGCTCTTTTTAAACTTCAGCAAGTTGTCTTGACTACGTCTACATGCCTTAATTCACTGAGCTGCTGCCATGTGATTGGCAGATTATCTATTTGTGCTAACAAGCAACTGAACAGGTGTACCTAATAAAGTGGCCTGTGAGTGTACTTACAATGTTGTGAACTTAAAAACATACAATTTGTAAAAGTATTTAGACTAAGTATTAGGCAAAATGAGTCTTAAAACACTCGTGGAGAACAAGGTTTCTAACAGATTTTACTAATTTGTGCAAATGTAAATTTCAAAATAGTGTTCTGTGATACTGCTCATTCCTCTTCTGGCATCTCTCTGAAATAAATTCTGTTTTGCCCACATGAATAACTAGGCTACATTTTCAATAAAGATTATTTTGACTTAACGGCTCTTGGACCTTTCTACATGTAACATAGCCCAGAATATAAACCTGCTTTTTGTTAATAAGTAATGTTAAAGTGATAATGAAAGTGCCACAACATCTTATATGTATAGTATCTATCTTGGAAACTAGGAATTTACAACTGTACAACAGGGGGAGTTCAATTATTTACTAAGCAGTTAAGAGGTATGTATCAGTACTAAAGACAATTAACTATTTATGCATTAAAATTATGGAGCCGTAGAGTTCAACTGAGTGATCTTGTTAACAGACACTGTATATTTGTCTACATAAATTATCTAAATCTAACTGTAAAATGTTTCCTGTGATTCTGTTGACAAGGAGCATCAAAGTGAAAATGAGTAAGAGGCTGCAACATTGTCAGTGTTGTGATAAGAAACGAGGAAATTACAGAAGGCTAAGTCAGTAGTAGAAGGTTTATTAACTGAACATGGACACAGCTGAAGTTTGCTTCCTTCAAAAAGACCATAAAAATGAATCATCATTTATAAATCACAACTTGCTGGTGACGCTAACATAACTAGATTTTAAAATGTCCAAATGTTTGAATGTAAAATATATTAATACTGGTTTACATAACTGTAATTTACACATAATTCAGGTTCAACGATTCACATGGGTTTGACTTGTACTTGGGAATTTCTCTTTTTGTACTCAAAACATTGTAACACAAAACACAGATTGGTTTTACTGTGTAGATTTGCAAGTAAGGTCATATATGGTGAGTCCTTGTATTGAAACTTTGTATGTTGAAAGCAAAAATAGACAATGAATTTCAATTAAGTTGAATGGCATCATGCACTTACATAAAAAAGCTGTTTATAGTACTGGACACATTCTGATATAATTATATTCAGACAACTTATGGTAAAACTTGATATCTTTTCAAAATGAAGTTAATTATCTCTCTCAATTCATATCGATCACTATGACACATTATTTTCATCCTTACACACTGAACTCTGAGCATTTCCATGACCTCAGATACTCCTGGCATAAGCAATAACAGGCTGAGTCATGAGGTCAGCAGACTGACACATTTTATGACCCATTTATGTGCTGAAGTTTTATCTCATTGGCCTTCCTTTAGCCCTAAAACACAAGGGGACATTTATGTCATGAGTGAGTTCTCCACATTTTATAACATCTATGTTTATGAATTCAATACTTCAGCTAGTCTATATGAAGTATAGCAAGGCTTGTTTTTTATAAGATAAGCACATTCCACACATTACTCATGAGGACAAGATCACAACATTAAAAACATTCCCCAACTGATGATGACAACTGGTATGTCTGGCACAAGGTGATACATACAGTAATTATAGGCAAGTGGATCTTTAGCAAATATTTGCAGTTTCACCTTGTTGACAGGCTTAACTCTCATAAGATGTTATATGACCTAACAATTAAACTTCCTTGGAAAATGAACAACCCATTTTATGGTATGTAATATGTTAATAACACTATCCAGTTTGTTTAGTCTAACTGTTAGGTTGTACTGGTATCATATGTACAAAACTGTGAATCACATGCAAGCAAAGTACCAGAACAGGCCTATTTTTCCAGACACCCAAATATCCCAGCAATGACAGCTGCAGCGAAGGACATGTTTCCAATGACGAGGATTACTGAGACAGCGGTGACAATCACATTGGCTGCACTGAGCGTCTTCTGAAATTCAGAGGTTCAGCGAAAACGTGAAAAACATTTTTACTGTGATGTCGCACATGACAAAACAAGATGTTAGCAGAACATGTCACAATGTGGACAGGCTCACCTTTCTTCTTTGTTGCCTCCATCCCTCACCTGTTTTTAAACTCCCTGTAACAGAAAATACTGACTGATATCATTTTGTTCTTCATAAGAATCCATAGCCTACTGTATTTTGTGCATAGTAACAGTAGTACAAGCTATTCACCTATTTTGCTTCCCCCCAGTATTGCTTTTCCGTGAGCAGTGAATACGAAAACCCAAATTACAAACAGCAAAATCCACGCTGTGTAAGCGACCATCACTTTCAGAAGCCAAGACTCTGTCCTGTTCTTACTGCAACTGTCAGTCTTGATAACACCAGTAAAGATCACAGCAACTGTGTGTAGAACAAGTTTGGAAATTAAAACCAGAGCAATAAACAGGCAATGGCAACAATCTGACAGGACGCTAGCTGTGACATTTGTTAGCTCTATTGTTTTAAAGCAGTAGTTCAACATTGTGGGAAATCTGCTTATTTGCATCCCTGCCAAGAGTAAGATGAGAAGATTTATACCATTCTTATATCTGTCTGGTAAATATGTGGCTAGAGCCAGTAGCTGGTTAGCTTAGCATTGATGTGAAGACCGAACATAGCGAATCACTTAGCCTGGGTCTGTCCGAAGGTGCATAGCACTGCTACAGCTCACTAACAAACACTTTGTTTAATCTGTACAAACTGTGTGAAATGTCATGTTGTACTTGCAGTTACTGCTTCAGGGCAAAATATTTCAGGACAAAAACAGAAAATGGTGTTCAACCACTTAATGAAAATGGGACTAAGGATGGTGAATATGGTACAAGCATACAGTGCACAAAACAGTCCTTTTTTTGCTTTTTTAGCACATGTGCAGCCTGTGCCATAGTAGTAGTACAGTCCATGTGGTTTTACAGACTTTGGCAAATAACATAAATAGCCTTAATGCTCAGAAAAAATGCACATAAGCGTATTTCCCTGAATGCTGGAACAATTGCTTTAAAAAGTTTTCAGACAGAGCAAAATAAATACCAGAAAGTTTACAAGTATCAGGTATAACACACTTTGACAGCAAGGTCACAGATCTCCTTTCTTGAATAGAACAAAAGAGAAACAAAAACCACTGTGCACAGTGTTGACATAAGGGTCAAGTCAAAAATTCAGGCAGAAGAAGAGGAGCTGAACTTACAGCTCATGACTGGGTCCAATTGGAAGACTTACAATTACCAGCTCTATCAAATCAATCAATATCATCACACACACAAGAGCAACAAGAGTGACCTGAACATACACAGACACACACAGAGTAGGAGACACACATACAGACATATACACAAACATTAAAAATAACCTTAGAACAATTCAGAAATTTGGAAATCCATAGAGAGAAGTGTTCTCTGAAAGTATGAGAAGTGAAGTCACTACTTATTATTACTCACTTCAGAGGAATCACACACACAATACAAGATTGATGCCGATATTTCAACTGTGGTGCAAAGCAAACAACAGGATATCTGTGTCCCCTACAAAAGAAATAAAATGCAACTTCAATTATGCTGTTGAATAATTCATTTAGTGTTTGTTTTTCAAGGCACAGATACAGAAGCACTGGACTGGGCCTGCAAATGCCATTTAGCATTTATAGCCTATGCTGATTTGCAGTGCTTGTAAAATCACATTTAAAACAATCTGAAAAAAAAATACACTAATACAAAACACACATAACACATAAACAGATGTAAATGACTACCACTTGCTAGATAAAATCTACCATTACAGTTTATAAAAACAAGCCCCTTTTTTAATGCTATTGATCGTAGGTATTTATTTCTCCAAAAGTCATTTAGTGTAGTATTTAAAATCTGTAATTACCTCTGTACATACAGTAGTTTTTGGCAGGGTCTGCCATTTCAGGAAACAGGATGAGTAGATCTAGAAGTTACTGTTACTGTGACAGCACAAGCCCTCCAACTCATGCGTTACCTTAATTAGACAATGAAGGTAGGGGCTGCTGGTGAGGGTGGTTGCGATTATGTTAGGTAGTTCCTGAAGAGAGATAAAGATAAATTCATATTCTTGTATAATTCTTTGTGATAATTAGTGTCTCGCCAGCTTTTGTAGGAATATTACCATTTACTGTCATTTACTGGGTGACATGAGTTTATAAATACCATACAAGTAGGGTGGGAAAGGTTACTTTAAAAATGTAATCGATACAATTACTAATTTGTTTAAAAATGTAATCAGTAACGTAATCCGAGTACCACAAAATAAAAGTAATATAATCTGATTACTTTTAGTTACTTTTGGATTACTTCAATGCCAAATAGGCAAATAGAGACAAGAGAAGTATCTATGATGTATTTTCTCAGTGTATTTTTAGAGAAACATAGAACAAAATCTCCTATTACCAAAATCCATGTTTAAATTTTTTTTATATGATATGCTTTGCACTATGTCACCACTATGGCAGTATCTGGCCCATCAATGACAAAAAAATGTGTTTTGTAGGTATTATTGATGATATTAAGAGTTTGACATCTGAAAAAAAACATTTTAAGATGTTGATGACTCATACTGCACTTGTATTGATTTAGCGTCCAATGAAAAGATTTCTCAATATGACTGTGCTGAAGCACAGTGTTTCTGGGACCGGGCCCCACTGATTACTGAACAAAGACAACTTTTTTCACTGATTTTGGTGAAACTGGATCACATTTGATGGAGAAATAGAAATATGGAATAAATATTTTTCTAGTTTTCTCTCTGATGTCCCCTGGCTGCTCTGCCTTCACTCTGAATAACAGAGTTTCCTGATGGACAGATAGCTTTACTTGTGGCTTCAGTTAGTTAACAGCTAACTAGCTGCCATTATTAGCTCAGTTTGCTGTTCAACCACTGGTCAAATTAGGTGTTGGCACCTTTACTCAAGCACTGGAGGTCTTCAGGACAGGGGCAGGGGCAGGGGGACCCAGGAGGGAGTGATGGCAGGGTGCATTACTCGGGTGCAGCGCCTGATTTGGAACCGTAGCAGGGCGAGCGGGCAACAAAACCTCGCTCAGCAGCTTTGCAGTGAACACGGCATCAACAGGACCGAACACAGCCTCAAAGACCAAAAGGGAATCCAGTATTAAGATGATTTACACAGCACTTCTTTTTGCTAAACCGCTAACTGTAGTCTATCTCCCTATCTGTATGGAGGGACTGTTGGGTCAGATTTAAATCTAAAAATCTAAAATTGGTTTTAGGTTTGGTGTTTAGGATTGGGCAAACTTTCTGCTTAAAGTAATCCCCATGAGTAATCCCCAGTTTTTCAAAATGTACCTGTACTCTGATTATGTCTTTATTTTTTGTACTGTAACTGAATACAGTTACTTTTTCGATTACGTAATGCCGTTACATGTAATCCGTTATTCCCCAACCCTGCATACCAGTTTCAGTCCCTCAAAAAAAGCATCAAAGGTCATCAGCCCAGTAGCTTCTCGCTGGAGACAAATCAAGAGAAACGACAATGAGCTGTGTAAATCAAACTGTTGAAGTTTATATATTCATGCATAATTTCTGCACAATGTCAAAAAAAGTCAATCAAATCTACCTTTCTTTTGCAACTAGTGCTTGTCTTTGTGGTACCTATTGTAGTACTTGTCGTATTACTTGCAGTAGTACTTGGTGGTTATGGTGGCGGTGAAGTGACATTCACATCCACTCGTTCCCAGAATATATTAAAAGACTCAACAAATGTGGCTCTGAAATATATCAGACACTGATGTTAAAGTAAATCTGCTTGCACATCATTGGAATATTTAATAAAACTGTAAAAGTTCAGTTTTATTCTTGACTTTTAGAGGTCATCAAAGTGTACAAATACCTGAAAGTGATGTCTAGCTCTTCTGCCGGAGCTGTCCAGTTAACTCGAATTAAAGTCTTTCTTTGATTGTTTTTTTGACTCACAGCTGAGCCCTGAGGAGAGTGATAAAAGACTTTGATCTTGAATTTCCACTCAAGTTCATTTAAATGTGTTAATTAAATTGGATGTGGAAAATATGAATATTCAATTTAACATTTCAATGCATTTACTAACTCTAATAATGACGACATGGGTTGGTTACTTACTACTATATCACCACACGTCACGAGTTGAGAATTACCAGAGTCAAGCAAGATAAATTTTCCAACAGGCCGGCCATCGTCCACCATGCTTTTGTTTCGAGCCTCCAACATAAATCCCCTGAACTGTGTGGATGACTTGCTCTTGAGAAAAACTGGAAAATGGTTCGGAGATTTATCAGGACGCAGGTGGAGAAAATGGAGACAGTGATAATCCTGCGCTTAGTGAATGACCACTGCAACAAAGATTCATAGTGACAAATAAGCCTTCATCCAAAAGTCTCTGTACCTGTAATAGGGTCTCCCTTTTTACCATGTTCGTAACGGACCTCAAAGGGCGGTTGAGTGTTCTGAGGAGCGAAAACTTCCCCTCTATTTTTATGCCTAGGTGACATTGTATGACATACTTTCGGGAAGTAACCGCTTGCATAACCGCACACTTTTGTGATGATGCTTAGGCCAACCAACGTCCACAGCCACATCTGTAAAACAAGTGTGCAAAGCCATCTGTAAATGCGATAAACCCGATATGAACACGTCTTTTTTTTCAGCCTTCTTCCTAAACATGTGTGGCAGGTTGAGGGTTTTTCTCCCTCCCGCCACTATATTGCGCTGCACTGGTGCCATGACAACCGGATGCCGCTGCCGTGGCCTATAAGTACAGGTGATGATGCACCTGTGTCGGCCTCTCTCACCTGGGTTGGGCGTCTCGACTGTTGGCGACGGTGGTCGGCGTTGTGGTGTGCTGATGCGAGTGCTGTTATGGCCTGTAGCGCAACAGTTTAGCTGTTAACGGCCCTAAACCTGTGGAGTTCTGTATATGCACGCGACGTTGCTCCCGGTCCGTGTGGTAAGTGTGTTGTCTGCTTGCATGCCAATGTAACCGTCTGCTGTGTGCGCTTAGTGCATCGCGGCTAAACACAATACTCCCTTAATTGTTTTAGAGCGAATTGTTTGCTGTGCGGGCTGTCTCGCTCTTGCCTGTGGGCTGATTATGTGTGAGCGCTGTGGAACCGTGGGGGTATGTATGCATATTTCTCATAGTATGCCATTTAACTGAATATATAGCCTACCATGCGAAATATTAGGGGTGCTAAATCTTCCCCTCCCTCTAGTGCTCTGCTGCCTCGGCAGGGGTTTGAACGGCGGCTTGGTCCGTCTGCCTTGTGTCTCGGCTTTGGGTATATCTCTCCCCCTCTCTCTCTCTCCCTCCCCCTGTGGGATTGCCCTCTGCCTGGTCGGCCCAGTTCAAGTGTCGTCCCGAAAAGTGATCGTCCGCCAAAAACTGATGTTTGGTAGGCCTATGTCCCAATATCTCCGTTTATATTTGGAAAACGGACTGTATAGCCTAATTAACATGACTTACTGCCAACTTGTATATAAAATGAAGACAATCTTGTAATTATCCTTATGACTGCATTATTTTACTTGCTGTGTAGGCCTACCGACCAATCCACTTTTTTTTACCTGTTAAAATACCTCTTAAATGGCCAATACAACTCATAAAATGCAGTATTTCACTTGCCAGAAAATGATCGAAGCCTTTTGTTGTTGACTGGTTATTTCTGCCCTGAAATTAGTTGACTTCATTCAGAAGAGTTATATTTGACAGATTATAGCTCACCTAGTACTTTGTCTTAAAATACCTACAACCCATAAAATGCAGTAGGCTATTTCACTTGCCGGAAAGTGACTGAAGAGACTGGGCAATACAGCTCCAGCAGATGGCAATCACTTTTCGGCACAACACCGGTCACCTTTTTATTAGCATTTTTTTGTTATTACTAGTTATAGTATATTTAGTTTATACAGTTGGCATCTTGTGTTGTGATTTTCAATTTTCTGTCTTCATCTTGGTTGGTTTGAATTAATTGACTTGCATGTTTTGATTTGTGTGGTGTTTTGACTTATTCTCTTTGCCATTGTATTTTAAATAGTAAGCCTATATTGTATTTTAAATTATTTGGCCCATATTTCTATTATTCAATGGCATGCCTTAAGTGGTAGCCTATACGTAGTTGGTGTTCTGTTAAATTACTTTGGTTGTCTTTAATTAGTACTTAGTTTAATAAATTTAAATGTAAAACACTCTCTGCCCTGGCCTTATTTCAGGTGACCTATCTTA